>NC_058065.1:3568217-3763217 GCF_020085105.1 Siniperca chuatsi | reverse complement strand
ACGTCCCCACAGACAGCTTCAAATAATGAGCGAGGAGGGCTGGTTTGCTTTGGGTTAAAAACATGCTTTGCCTCGCTTTTCGCAATATGTTGCAGGTGCCCCCCGCACCTGTCAAGTGCTGCCATAGAGCAAAGAAGTAAGTAAGAAGTAAGAGGAGTCACTGGTTTCTCGAGTATCTTTTCCGCTTTAAATTCCCTTTTGAAAGCTTTCTTTTAATGAACTCCTCAATGTTCCCCAATCAAGGAACATTGGACTTTCAGCTTCATTCATGTCTTTCCATCAGTTTGGTATGGTGGAAAGCTCTAAATATGATGATACCCATGAGCCATGAATGAGAACAAAACACTTTACCATAGTGGTTGAATTTAGCTGGCTAGTAGAGGGGCACAAAGCAGACATTTACGCTCAGTGATTGGGTGTCTTTGGATGGCTCTTGGGAGTTGTAGTTGATGTCTCTCCTTGAGTCCACAGGATGTACCTTTAACTTTTTTATCAAAGAAAAAGATATTTTCTGGTTCTTTGGAGCATTCAACTTCCTGGAAACTCCAGTGACAGTACTGTATAAAACACTCATTTTGTGTCAACTAGTGTAGTCGATCACACGTTCTGGGTGTCGTCAGTGACAGATCTTTCCTCTTCTGCTGTCTGATGACTGCACAGGTACGGACACATTTTAGTGTTTGCAGGAAACCCCCCTTGTGATACATTGTCTCGTTTTCAAGACAGTACTGACAAGACATTACCTTCCACAAAATATTCTACGATGTTGACAGTGCAGAAAGAGAAAAACTGACTAGACTGATGGACTTGATCATGCATGCTTCTAGAAATTTTGGGCCACGAACTGCTCAAAAACAGCACTGATACAATAAATACCTTACCTAAAACCACCTTAATAGCTCTTCCTGTGGGTATAGATCAAACAGTCAAACCATTCACACATTTATTGAACTTCATGTAAGCAGAGGATGTGACTCCCAGTGGTCAGGAAGTGCTGCTACCTGTTTGTTTTAGAGCACATGATAAAAAATAATTGAAAATACTTTTTTGAAGAGAAGCCAATGAGATGTCAAGGGAAACCAGTTTTACTCTTGATTCTTAATTTTTCTTTGTGGACAGGTGCAGTTCATCTCTCCTCTTCTCTTGAAATCTGAAAAGTGCCTTTAGTGTACCTTGCATTTCTCTATCAATGATGGAAATGGTGAAAATTTAAAATTAAGGCAAAGTATGTTGTTCAAGTACAAGATCTAATAAATAATATATATAATATGTAGGGGTGCACGGTGGCAGAGCGGCTACAGCTCCTGCCTCCCAATAAGGAGATTGTGGGTTCGTGGGTTCGATTCCCGGACCGGACCAACATCACACAATCTCTCTGGGTGGAGTCTGCATGTCCTCCCCGTGTTACCGTGGGTTCTCTCCGGGTTCTCCGGCTTCCTCCCACCGTCCAAAGACATGCATGTGTAGGTTAATTGATAACTCTAAATTGCCCGTATTGAATGAATGTGAGAGTGAATGGTTGTTTGTCCTTGTCTGTGTATGTGTTCGCCCTGCGACGAGTTGGCCACTGTCCAGGGTGTGCCCTGCCTAAGGCCCGAAGTCACTGGGATAGGCTCCAGTCACCCGCGACCCCCTAACGGGGACCAAGCGGTAGAAAATGGATGGATGGATATAATATGTAAATAACAGCGGATAATGTGTACTTCATAGTTTAGTAGTTTTTTCATTTCACAAAATCTTCTAAGAGTGTGCTGGAATTTAATCCCAAACATTGGTATCATCGGTGGCTTGCTTGAACCCCTGAGCCACACAAGATGTCATATAACTGATTTCAAAAGCAAACTGAAAGACAGAACATACACGTTCTGTCCTTGTTGCCACCCCAACTCATTCCCTCTTGAAAGGTTTTTTCCAAAATCCACCACATCGCATCAGAAACCAGAGCTTCTCCTGGCCCTGTACATCAGCAGAGCTCTGTCATCTAAACATAGGAAGATCGTTTTTTATGATCATGATTAAAACTCAACAACCCGCCCCTGGACTTCTGAGGCATGATGGGATGTTTCATATTGGGCACAATGCCATTAATTATTTCTTTGATGGGAGCTTGTTTGCTATAATAATACACGTCGGTGTTTCTCCTCCCAGTTTGATGCTCGCTGGATGAAAACGCCTTTAAAATCGCAAGACACTGATGTCAGTTATTAATATGAATAATTTTTTTTATTGTGCAAATTGCCTTCATTCACAGGCCTACCTCAACTGCTGCACCTTTCATGGAGAGCACTTTCATTTTTTGAGCAGCTCTTTGTGCGTTTTAAGAAATAAATAATTGCAACTTGCAAATGTTATCTCAAATTAAATAATTAAAAATGCAGATTTAGGTGGGAATAATGAATCCCATGAGGGGGCGGGAGGGGGGTCTGAATGGTTTTGTGCTTAATTAAAGTTTACACACGGCTGTGATGGGATGCGACGTCCTGTTTTCTGAAAATATTTGCAGAGCGCATTTCAACCCCTTTGTAAACATTTAGCAGTCTTAATCAACTCATTAATCAAGCAAATTGCAATCATAACGTCCAATTGTTTTCTGATGGATAAATAAATGATAAACAGTCAGTTTTTTTAACTGAGTCAGTCTGTGCTTGTTACCCGGCACCTTTGTGCCTTGTGTACAGAATCCAAAAAAATACTGTAGGCATAAAGCTTGTTGTTTTGTCTTGATTATTACAAAAAAAGTTTTGTTTTTTTGGGGGGGGGTTGGAGTATAAGAGGACAAATATTACAACAGGGAGACTGCAACCACAGGTTTGTCAAGCTGTTGTGTTTGCTGTGTTGTGTTTTTATGTATCAGTATTGAAAGTAAAAATAAAACCAGTAATGACTGCAAACCTGTAAGGAATGAATTAAGCTCAAAAGTGCGTTTGTCCGTTCTAACGTAAGACACTAATGTTAGCATGCCTGACTAAGTATCATATTTTACGTACTACAGTAAATATATATTAGCTGACTATATTTTGTGGGGTTACAGGTGACATTCGAAAGGGGCAGCTGTGGCTCAGGTGGTAGAGCGGGTCGTCTACTGATCACAGCGTTGGCGGTTAGATCCCCACCTCCTCCTGTCCTCATGTCAAAGTGTCCTTGGGCAAGACACTGAACCCCAAGGAGCACCCTGGGTTGCTGATTACCCATGAAGCATATGTATTTCTATGGTAAACATTTGAACAGTGATATATTAGAAAGACATCACTCTATGATATTGCATTTTCCCATAAAGTACTTTACTATAATGCTACAGCTAACTAGCTCTACAAAAACAACGCTGCTCCTTTATTTACATGTTTCTACATGGATCATCAACCAGTGAGGGCAATAACTTTTCACCTAGGGCATGTAGCTTTAGCTTTAGCGTCTGTTTTGCATCATTACACAACACTAACTTAACATAATTTCATGTGTGTAGCCATCAAATACATATTTACTTTTGAAAGGATTTTTTCATTTTCATGAGTCAGCTGAAAACATTAAAAAGTCAGTTGGCGACAATTTCCAACCAACTCATGAAGTTAAGCGTTAGCTAACTAGCTAGAGCTAATCAAATCTGCCAGCAACAGTCAACAAATTTCAAAAAGTCAAGCGCCCGTTGTTTCAAAAATACATACGAGCAATGCTAGATTAGAAAGCTGTACAGGCACAGCAATGACAACTAAGGGGGTAGGGGGCTTAATGAAGGGTCAGTTTGGTAAAGTATCGTGAGCTTTCTTCTCTGATTTAAAGGAAAAGTCAGGAAAAATCCCCCACTCCCAAACCAATTTTCCACTTAGCTGTTTCCATTATTTTCTACGACAATAAAGCCAGTATATACAAACTCAGAAAACTGTCTCCCTGAACTGGAAACCAGAGCTTCAAGTCTTAGATTGATGAGTCGCTGCATTGACACTGAATTAGTGACTGGCTCTGTGGGCTCATGGGACTTTCTGTTAGAGATGTTCCATCCAAATGAGTTTCATTTGAATGTCGGGCTTCCAGCTGTGAATCAGAAAACGTCCCCACATCCAGCAGTTGTTCCATTATTCACCGTCTGAGGAGCAGCTCCAGGATCTGTCTGTACATGACATCATCACCGCAGTGTGTCTCTCTGCTGTTCGGCTTAACGAGAGGCCGCTTCACATTCACTAATTAGAATTGAGGAGGACAGTATTATAGAAATAACATGTGGGAGTTCTATTTTAGGGTGGAGTTTCCCCTTTAAATACAAACATACAGTACTTTATGACTTTATGTTCCCTTAGGCAACCTTACACACAGTGGATTTACACTCATAAATTAAATATGCTATATTGCCAAAAGTATGTGGACGCCCAAACATTATCCACCCAAACTTTTCTTTATCAAGCTGGCTTTGTGCACAGGGGCATTGAGATGTTGAAACAGAGACAAACACAAACTGTTGACACAAAGTTGGAAACAGACTATTTTCTAAAATATCTTCAGAATTGTATGAAGGCAGGTTTGTCCACATGCTTTTGGCCGAACTATGCATCACCCAATCAGTGTTGTTAACCTCGGATATAATGCAGGTTCCTCCCTGACCTCTGATGTAGAATGGTTTCTAATAAAGAACTGATAACCCTAAAATAGTTGTATTAATGTTATATTGATTACAGAGGCTGACTGATACTGGATTTCTGATGCCGATATTGATATCTGACAATAGAAATAACACAACATTAACAACTTTTGGGCAAAAATCGGTTATTAAAATTTTGTGGCAAAGACATCTACTCTGGCAGGATGTTGTTCAGTTAAAAAATTAACTATTATAAAAGGTGACAGCAACAGTAAATACAAGGTAACTACATTTTGAACATTAAACATATAAATATTCATAATAACTAGAAATACAAAAACAAAAAAAAAACCCATTAAACTTAAATGACGAAAAATCCTGAATACATATAAAATATACCAAAGAATGCAGCCAATATTGGCCCTGCTAACACGTATAATGGGCAGGGTCTAGTCTAGTGGGCTGATGGTGTCTCCAACGCATCAAGGATCAAAGTTATAAGCAAAAACATTACATTGTAAAGTTTTTCTTTGTTTTGGGGGCATGAAATTGGTCAAACTTGCTGCTAAAAATCTCGAATAGAACAAAATATTAGAAAGTCCTGTCAGTTGAACCCTGATAGAAAACCGCCTGTAACCTCCAGGCTGAATCCTGCCTGCTGATCTGCATCGTTCACACTGTGTTTAATAAGAATTGTCACATTTTTAGTGTTGCACCATCGGGGAGCCGAGGCCTGCTGACCCAGAACAAACTAAATTACAGTTATGTAATGCTCGTTGCTGACTGACTCTATTTCTGGCACTGATATTTGAACCAATTAAACGCTGCCTATCAGACTTGAAGGGTGTCTGGTTTTCTTCAACTTCACTGTGAAATGCAAAAAACATAATTACTGCAGTGCAGAGAGAAAGTGACATATGTAGGCTGTTGTTTCCTTAAAAAAACCTTCTTAGTTTTGTCCCAAATGTGCAGAATTAGGAGCGACATCTATTAAAGCAAATTTGGTTTATAGCATTGATGTAGAAACAACTTCCTTATCATGATGAGCTGACATACATGATAAGAAACAACAGGCAAATTACAGCCTGAAATGCCTATGAATTTTAAAAGGTTGTAAGTTTTATATTTTTTTAGATGTAAGGGTCTGCTGCTTTAAATTTCCCCACTTACATGTCAGATTTTGTTTCTTCATGATGTCCCATATACAACTTTTTACTACTGTTGATTTTAAAACTAAAGGAAATTTCAATCATATGATTGATTTGAACCCCCCTCTCAACGGGACTTTGGATCATTCAATCAGCTTATTTGACGCTCAGGGCTGCACAATGCATTGGGAGGTGTGTGATGACTTCTTTGCAAACCTCTGCGACCTGCGGTTACCCATAATGCCCATGTCTGCTTCAGATCCACACACAAATATGTGTATATTTTTTTCTGTTTGGTGCCATCAAGTGTTGCTGGATTCTGCACAGGCAAGATGTAAAAGGTATCAAAGGAAGTTCAAAACTTTGTGCATTCAGTGATGAGATGTTATAGCACACTGTCATATAAACTCATATATGCCACATACCACACAGTACTAAAGCCCATTATTGTTTGTTAGTGATAATTAATTCAGAATTAATAAACAGGTGAAAATCACATTAAAAATACCTTTTTGTGGCACAAACACAAGCTTTTTCTTGTATTTGTACTTAGACATAATCAGCTGCTCATTTACAAGTTCTTTCCATTTTTCTCTATTACTTTTTATCACGAGAAGCAAGAGGACCTCATTTAATGTAAACTACGCCGATCAATGTCTTCTTTTGGGTGCGTTTGCAGTCTTTTCTTTTAAATTATTAGCAACATGAATCAAAACCCCAAAACTGTATTTTCTATTTGTTTTATTGCTTTTTCCACTTTTTTACCATCCCTAATGTAAGAGCAATTGTTATTGCCTAATTTATGCTTTTTATGTGCACTTAATATATAGGATTTTTTATTAGATCCGATCCTACAAACACATAGGACTGATGGAGATGCAGATTGATACGCAGTAAATGCTTTACCATCTGATGGTTTCAGTCATTATTGCAGCGCCTTGTTTTTTTCTTAAGAAAAGCCTGAAGTGCCTCCCTTCTCATATTTATCAAATCTTCGATGTTCGGTGAAGTACACCTTCCCTGGCTCCTTTTACCGATACACATATTTTAACAGGACACAGGGAGTCCAATTATTTGCCCACTTCTCACTTGTGTTCCTGGAGAGCCCTACTCAAGTGATTGGCTACTGAAATGCACACTGACATCTATTTCTCATTCATGTGTGCCACACTTATTCCCACCAACAGTAATTTCTAAACTGATTTCCCGCACAGACTCACCTCAAGTGCTTGCAGTCACTTCTTGTCAGGGCATGAAGCTGGTAACGCTAAACTACGGCAGGAGAGACAAGAAAAAAAGCAGAAAACACAATTTCTAATCTCACACCTTCACTTACTTTTGATGAGCCCTGAAGCGGAGCTGAATTAATGCCAGACCTGGATACCTCAAAAAGTGGCAGAAAATTGAGCTGTTGGCTGTCTGAATCATTTCGCCCCAAACTGCTGTCTTTACAGGTGGTTTGAAAATAAATCTTCTAAACAACGGCTTTGCTAAGTGTAAATTCACTGCTAACCATTAAAATTCATACATTTCAAATTTCACTTTTCTTTTTGACAAATCTGGAAGCTGTTTAAGCAGTGCAGCACACGAGCCGTGGAAGGTTAATTCACCCCAGCGTCCTTGCATAATTTTTGCTGCACGATGACAGGGAGGCGACATGGTGGCAGTCGCTTGATTGACAGTCACTTAGGGGTGTGCCATTTAGCCACGGTGACCTTCCTCACATGTCACTGCCCTTATGAAAAGGTCACCCTTGTTGCACTAATGAGTCATCTGATTTCATGACCGCACCACTGTCTGATGCAAGTAAACAGTTGTGTTGAGTAGAAATTCACATTTTAGGTAGACTCGGTGGAGTTCATATTGTCAGAGAGGTGAATGAAGGTGGTAGTGTGGATATTGATTTAACCTTTTAAAGGTACTATTGCATTTTTCCACTTGTCGGGTCAAATGCAATACCTTGTTATGATTACTGTAAACAAGTAAACAAGAGACAGCCTTTTGGAGAAGATTGTTTACCTACCATTTTTTCCAAAAATAAAGACGTCCTTATGAAGATAAGGACTGAAGAGGTTTTTCAATTGATCTTTTTTGTTACCTGCTGCTTCCAGGAACTGTCGCATTCAGAAAAAGTGGGTCAAAAAAGAATGGTGTGATGTTGTTACATCATGTATCATCATGCCTGACTTTGATAAGTGCAATACTATCATAAGTGATAGAAATGATGGCCAAATCTATGAATATAAAAGACTAGATTAGATTCATGAATTCAAATCAACCAATAAGAAACTATAGCAGACATCGCTTGATGTTTCATAGTGTTATAGAAATGTTGTGAATTAAGTGATATTATCCAAGTATGCCAAGTAGGAAACACTGAAGCAAGAACACTTCCACATTGGCCTTGTAATCGCCAATAGAAGGGGGATGTAAGTGACTTTTCCCAGTTCCCAGCAACTTTACAGGAGACCCAACAAGATGAGAACTGCCATAAAGCAATCCAGCAGTTTCCTCCAAATCTGGCTCTGTGATATGCAACTTTGCTCGCAGCCTGCTCAGTGGCTGACTGTTTTGCTCTCGGTAATTATACTTATCTAAAAATGTATCTAGTATTCATTAATGTTAAAATGGTACCCATAGCCCCTTTGAAGGGGTACTCCAGAGATTTAGCACTGCACTTTCATAAAGTAGGGGGACTTGAGAGAGACAGATTAAGAAAAGAATGGTCATAATTGCAGCAGCAGAGGCTGAGAAATCCTGATTTTATTTGAGACTCTCTGCCTGGTAAACGCCCACATCTTTCAATGTCCAAACCCTCAGTTTGTAATGCAGATACTCAGTTAAAAATATTGTAATCTCTAAACCTAAACTGGGATAGCGCTGAATACATCATGACATCATTTTTTCTGACTTTAGTAAGCTCCTGCAGAGCCATGGAGGACATCATACGACTGCTTTCACAGGTTGAGAAGTCCCCTCCATGCATAATCAGTTAAATGCCCTTTTAAAAACACCTGAAGAGAGAGCTTTTTTACTCAACTTTTTGCTTTGCATTCACACAGTTAAACTAATTCTCACCAGGAAACTGATGTGCAGTTTTCCAGCTGGTGTTCAGACTGAAACTGGCTACCCGGGTCATAATTTATCTGTAATCATTTCATCTCTCAATGTATATTATTGTCTTTGTTCTATTAATACTCGCTCTCATTCATTGTGTAATTAGTTTTAAATATAATGGTGTCTGTGATTATGAAAAGCAAAATACAGATGCAACATGCATTCTTATTCTTTATTTTTATTAACTTCTACCACACAGCAAACATCAGTCACTAAGGCCATGAAGTATGAGTGCATGAGTGCTGCTTTCATTGCCATCCATCTGCTCTACACTTCACTTTGCTTCAGGCCTTTAGCCCGCTATGTCACATACGGTAACACAGGAATTAGCAGAATAAGCAGACATTATCTTACAACTCCATAATGGAAGCACATAACTAAATACCTCGAGGAAATTGCATAAACAAAAAGGTAATTGATTCCAGCAAGCTGCAGGTGGACACTTAATTACAGGAAATTTATTAAGCAATGTCCATTAATCACATTGACATGGACTTATTAAAGGGATGCACAGTTTGCACTCGCTGGATAATGCAATAATATTAGGACGGGAAGCTAAACTAATAGGATTGTTATACACAGACAAGAGACCTAAACATTGTTTAATTCAGATAAATAAGAAGAGGATGTAAAATTAACCATTTACATAATATTCACCACTGTAGAGAAGTAAGTAGTTTAATGTTTACGTATACACACTCACAGCCAAATGGATTCAAATATGTGCATGAAGGTACTACTGTATAATGGTGACTATTACTAATAATACTGCTTCTGCTTCTAGAACTGCTTTGACTGCTGCCATCACTAAAGTACTGAAACCACTGCAACTACTCTACTGCTACTGCTAGTACAACTGCTACTTTTACTTCTGTCACTGAGACTACTCTGCTGTTGCTCTTATTTCTATTACTAGTACTATTAATTATTAATTTCTGTTGCTTCTGGCTGCTACTACTCATGCTACAACTACTACTACTTATTCCTCTGCTACTGCAAGTAGTACTACTGCCGCTGCTGCAATTTCAACTCTTTTTACTTTATTTTATCTGTTTATTTAACAGGGACAATGGACAGTCATTGACTGTCCCAGAGTTAGCTCGATAGCAAAATTTCAAAATTTTAATTACTGTACATTAGCTGCTTATAGCTACATTGTAATGTGTTAAAAACAATTTGCTATAACAAATACACTATTGTTACAACTATACAACTACACCACTATTACTAATAAACATCATAAATAAGACTACTCCTACTCAGTTTAGTTTACTGTGGATACCTTTGTGATACCTTCACAGAGTCGCTGTTTTTAGACTCGTAAAGCCAGACTCCTGCCTGTGACAGTAATCCACGTTGACAGACCTCTCTCTTTCCAAGAACCTGTCTGCATCCTCCTGAAGGACAGACTCTGAGAAATTGGCCTTATTCCCCACACACTCTGAGGCAAGTGGCAATTAAAGCGCTGATTAACGTGAGCCCGCTCTCGAACACAACTTCATAGGAGTCTGACAGAACAGTGGGGAGAAGGGGAGATAACTCAGAAATCTCCTGACCTTGTGCTTATTATCTCCGGATAATGACTGTTGCTGCTGCTGTTAGCCTCCTGATGAAGCAGGAACCTGGTCAACCTGTTTGATTAATCTTCTTTATTTTGTGCATTTTCTTCTATCTTGCATTGGTTTTGTATACAGTGGAAGCTGTTATAGAAGTCACATCCTCAGAGGCATTAGCTTAATTTGTTTATATAGTGCTTTCAGTCCTATTTCCCCCCCAATGATATGACATTCTTTTGTGTCTGTCAATATTACAAAGACAGATATATTACACACATTTATATTGTGTACTGAATGAATCAATTAGCTATTTGTTTTGACAAATGATCGTATAAACATGATAGGAAGAAGGGTGGCACGGTGGAAGAGAAAAGTCACATTTATGTTTCAAGAGAAAGTCCATCCACATGTCCTCACAACCTCTTACAATCTTAATTCATATTAAAGAGTCATGCCAGTTATTTTCTATGTTTTAGCCCAATTACTACAAAATGTGTATACATTACATTCCTGCAAGTCTTTTCCCAAAGGATAGTTGTTGTTGTTGTTTAGTGTTCTTTCTATATTTCAAGGCAGTCACTAAATTTTAATTGATTTCATTTAACTATGAAAATGAAATCTCAGTGATGTGAAGTGGCGGCCATCCATCACAGTCAAGATCTAGCCCCCGTTTGATACATCAGCACTCCGGACCATACTCTGTGATTCGGTTACACAACATTTTCTACACAAACGTTGGAGGAGAAATTAAAATGGCCTTTTTTCAGAGTGACATTAACATTATTATCTTAATCATATGCTGCAGAATTTTGTGCTTTCAACATTACCAGACAATAATATAAAGAGGTAAAAGTTAAAAAAACAAAACAGTAAACATGATGTTTGCTATGACAGATTAGTTATTTGTCTTTGAAAGGTGATTTTCATAGTGAACCTAAATGAATGGAAGCTAATGGCTGCTAAGAAGTTAGAAAAATACATTTCATGAATCAATAATGTGGGCTGTGTAAATGTAAAGTATACACACTTTGTAGTCATTTTTTAGCACTTGCAAAAAATCTGCTTTATTGCCTTTTATGTCGTATGTAAAGCACATATTGCCTTGTTGTTAAAAGATGCTATGCAATAAACTTGCCTTGCCTTCATTGAGTTAATATCCTACATTACCCAGAATGCAATTATTATTCTTCAAGAACAATACACTTCTAGAGCAGGTGTGCAAACGTCTTGCAATATAGATGTAGGTTTAAAGAATGTTTTCTTGGTACTGAGTCCCTGTTTTTTGTTTTTTTTCACTGCACAGACCAGAGAGTTAGTTTCAAGCGACAGCAGCTGGTTGAATCATTGTTATTGATCCATAATGTGATCAAATCCATTATGGTTATTTTGTGCTATGGGCCAGTCGCATTCCTTATTAAGAACGAGGTCACTGTCAGCGTTGGCTGCGACCTCAGGGTGAAACTTCTGCATCCAGCCGACCGCAGCGGCTGCAGGAGCTAGCGACGGCCTCGCATGCCTCGGTTTGATCCCATAACAGATTGATACACCAAATAGGAGCTGACATGCATTGCTAAAGATGCCAATGGTAATTAATTAGCATCTCATTTTGACCGCGGCACAACAGGATGTGGAGCTTGCTTCTCGATGCCATTTCCCCCCTAGGCTTTGTATTATCAGGGTCAAAATCCCGGGCTCCGTGCACTGAGGGCCGCTTAATAAATTGAAGAGGGCACGTTGACAGTCAGATTTTCGTGGCGTGTCCCCATCTCGCTGGTTCCCAACGCCCCTGGCTATGACAAACGGTCCCAGCTTCAATGCTGTCGAACGCAGTTCAGGAGATCAAAAGGCAACGAAGGGGGACTTAAAATGCGTCTTGTTGGAGTTATTATCTGAGAGCTGTTTCATTGGCATTTTGACATTTGGCCTATGCCTCTGATTGAGATGAAAAGAGGTCAAACACTTCGGAAGAGGTGTAGTATTTGAAATTTTAAAGTAATGATCCTCCCTTCACCAAAATAAGAGCCCTACCCCCATTTGGAGCAGCATTTACAGCTCTGCTTTTACTTTTTTTTAATGAATCCTCTTTCCCAGTTTACCTTCAGGGGGTTTGGTTGGGCTTAGTCTTATCACAAGCAGTAAAAACTATTGAAAACTAACATCACTAGAAAGAAGGGTCAGAGATCACAGCACACAGAAAGTAAAGCTAATAAGTCTGTGTTTCAAAATAAATTAATGGTAGTAATCTGCAGTAAATTGACTTTGGTTCCTTTAATGTTTTGATAGGTATGCCTACATTTGTGTAATATTCAATATTCCCTAAGCACCCAGACATCATTGAACTTACATGTAGAGGAGAAAACAAAACACCTAAACAGAACAATAATCTTATTAAGATACAAATTATGATGTAGTGTAGTGTAGTGTGATTTTTGTTTGGATGTATGGACTTCACACTTATTTTATTTATACTTGTACTTAATTTATTTTCTGACCTGTATTATAGTGTATAATATTATTATTTTTTTTTTTTGCTTAGTACTTCTCTTCCTGTGTGCACTGACGTGACAGTGAGCTGCTGTAACAAAAGAGTTTCCCCTCGGGGATCAATAAAGTATTTCTGATTCTGATTCTGATGTGAGGTTTGGCTTAAAGTGCCTTTGAAATCTTAGAAGAGTCTCTACATGGCTGGGGAGAAAGCTTTACTTGGACTGAGGATGTCCACACCCAATGTGACCTGTTAATTAGAGGCTGGGCTTGGATCAGGACATGCTTTATCAAGAGAAAAACAGGCCATCAGAAACATAATTTGAGTCGGGGGTGCTGCGCTAACCCTCTTGCTTGAACAGCAAACACATTACTACAGTATTAGACACACACAACAAAATATATAGTGAAGGAGTACTTTAATAACCAGGAAGAACAGAGTTGTCACACATCTAAAGTGCTGCTGTTGGTTTAAAACTGCATTTTGTCAATATGGGTTGCAAAGAGGCTAAATCTGTCCAAACTGCCCTGCCACAACAGCTGAACACAAAATATATGCAAATATACAAAATACAATAGGACACTACACAATATACTATAGGAAGCCCATCAGGACAGATGTGCTGCAAGTGATATTTTCTTTATGCAGAGTTATATTAAGCTGTTAAACATATTTGAATGCTTTTAATTTTGAGAATATTTTTGTGGGAAATATTATAATTTAATAAGATATATATTAGATTGGGGAGAAAAAAACACGGTTTGGACATCCCTAAGTGAAAGTCTGATCAAGCACATCAACTGGTACACATTGACAGAGACTACATGTACCATGTAGTTAAATATATATGTCAACAATACAAATATATAGCCTGCCTCTGGGTATGCTGCAATGCCCTCAGCACGCTTACTTCCAACACGGCACCTGAACAACGCCAACACAATAACTACCACAACTACTACTACTGTACTCTTACACATTATTATTTATTACGTTGTAACTCTCAAATTACAAAGTCTGAATAAATTCAGCTGTGGTTAGAAAAAAAACCCTTCTTCAGGAGTTATCATGCTGCTTTTCTGTTTTCATTCTTCTTTGCATTTTTAAAGTTACTTTAGAGTTTAAAAATCCCCAAGGGTCACAGAGTTCTCAACATATTACAGCACACTAAATGACCATGGAAAGTTTGAATTCAGGTACGCAAAAGAAAAACACCCAAATTGCAGTTACAGGCATTTTCCATGACAGCAGCAATCTAATCCTCTTTTTTTCTTCTTTTGGGGTAAGATGTTTTTATAAACCCCTCGGGGTTTTCATTGCCTCAACCGCACTCTGTTTGTATCCCTCTCTTTTTTCCTCCTTTCTTTTTTCAGCGGTGTATGTGCAAATAAACTAAAAGCTGCAGCAAAGCTCAGAGGTGGAAAAAGGGAAGAGATGACAAAAGACAGAAGAGGAGAACTGATGTGTTTGATCAAATTAAGGCTCTGGTTTGGACCAAACAGGGACACAGCTTAGCCAGAATCCAGTGGTATTACATTCATTTTTAACCTCAACAACCCTGTCAAGACCTGTTCGAACTTTATCATGGGCAATTCGCTCTGTACGCTTCCAGGTCTGCAAATTACAGAAATCAATATGACGGTTGAAATCAAGAAGACTTGTGTCAACAAAAGCATCGCCCTTAACTTAAGTATAAATTTCAGGCAAAGCTGTTGTTTACCTGTTGGCTTTGAGCTTTTAGGTTCGCTGTTTTTAAGGAATGTTTTTGCTTTCTGAGATCAAGACAAAGGAACAAAGGCTAAAAACATTTGTTGTGAATTAAGTCTTCAGTGGAAGAGGGTTGAAAGAGAAAAAGCACCTAAGCTGTAGCCTGACGAGTGAAGGGCGTACAGTAGGTAAATTGAAGCGTCGTGCCTCTGCCAACCACACTGCCGCAGTCAGATACTGTGGCTTATTGGATCCAGGCTCTGCGGATTTGGGGGAACGAGGCACGGCTCGCCCGCCCAGTCAAACCACAACAGAAGGCATGAAAACAAACTTCTCAGAATAGCAGTCCTCTCCGTAGTTTGGCTGCCTGTTCAAAGATTTGTGGGGAGATGTTTGATCTTAGTTCAATAATCAGCCGTTTTTGTCAAAAGCTGCACCAGGCGACTTAGCACTCGGGTGTCTCCAAACGGCAGCGAGAGGCAACTGCCTGAACTTTAAAGGTGCAATCTGCAACTTCTCACCTCAAGGCTACAGGCAGGTATATTTTTAGCCTTGCCCTCCTGTCCTCTTGTGGTTACATTCCAGCCCTAACACCTGTCAATCACCTTGACAAACTGTCAGCAGTCCTGACGTTGACCTGACAGAGGCTGGATCCTATCTGCTTTACATTTTGGGTACAGAAAATCAGTAGAGAAAGCAGTGGCAACGTACCAGTGTTCTGTTTTTGTTTCAGTGTAACAAAAATATATAAAAGTTACTCTGAAACAAATCTTTGGCTGTAGTTTTAGATTTTAGGATTGTTTTTTAGAGACCATACTTCTTCCATGGTCTCCAATTTCTAGGGGAACTATTCATTCAATAATTAGAAGTTACGCAGAATCAACTGCATCAACAGATTAAATCTCTGCTTTATGGCTAAAATTATCAATATAAAATTATTTGAATCAAAACAAGTCCTGATCCCTTAAAAGAAAATGTAAACAAGACTGTGAGATTGAAAGCTGTGGGAAAAGCTGGTTTACGTGAGGCTTCTGCAGTGTGTAGAGCACAAAAGTACCGCAAGAACTCAGCAGGAACAGCGACTTCATGGAGCAGCTATTTCTGCTAACCCTAGCAATAATGTTAACTTGCATGAACAGACAACTCTTGGGCTAAAGCCTCAATATAATCTGCTGCAAGATTTGATTATGATTGTTTAAATTTACAAATTGGAAACAAAGGATCAATCTTGAATCTAAATTGGTAACTGGATCATGAATTGAATTGAATTGCTGTTAAGCCAAAGATTCACACTCAATCTACAATATGTAGGTATACTGCAACTGTATATCTTAATTTGAATACTAATTGGAAACGTTCTTGCTATTACCCTAGCTGCTTGGTACAGTGATGTTAGGATGCCCATCATGGCTAATAACTTTTCTACTATTGTACACTCACAGAAAGTGGTAAATGCACAAAAATGTCCAAAACTTGAAGGTAAGATGGAGCTTCAGGCATGAACCCACTTTAATAACATAAATCAAATTCAAAAGTTGTGTATAGCAACTTTAAATACCCAGAAACCATGCAGTGTGACCTCAGCAAATCACTGTTGCAGCTTTACGATATTTGAGAAAACAGCACAGGAGTTGATAATAGAACAAAACAAACAGCCAAAGCTGGAACGAGACAGAAGCGCACAGAAAGATGATGTACATTATGAGAAGATGAATGCATAATAAGCGCCTGCAATTAGCCCGGGCCAGGCATTGGCATATTGTAATTAATGTGCTGCCTGTACGTCGAATCAGTCAGAGGAGGCTCAGTCTAATTTGAGTGTGGGATGGATGGGGGTGCAGATCTGATCCTGGGATAATTGTGGGTGACTCCGGTCGGCGGGGTGGGACAGGGCTCAGGTCTCCAGAGAACATTAAAAAACTGTAAATTCCCCCTTCATCATTTGAACATGTGCCCTACAGAGCTCACTGCAAGAACACAGAACAGAGGGAGGGGGGGCAAAAAAAGGAAAAAAAGTGTTTTACATTCACAGATGATCCTAATTTGGTGTGGTTTGGAGTGTAATTTAGATCAAACATAGCCATGTAAATGAGTCAGGGTTTTCATAATTAGGTGCCTCTGAAGAGGGGTGGAGAGCGAAAAGGGAAGAGAGGGAAGAGCTCGGACCACATAAGTAGGTGTGGCGTTCAGGCCGTGCATCCACTGGCGGGCAATTTTTGGTTTCTTTCTTTTCTCCATTGGAAGGGGAGAGAGAAAAGAGAGCACGAGCTGCAGCAAGCAGGCAGGGGTTAGTTTAGGGAAAAACACACTCCCAGCGGCACACAGCAACAAAATAGGTCACTCTGCGCCGATTTGGCTTGTCTGTTTCCACTAAGCAACCGACTCGGCTCAGTGTTTGGTACAGAGGAAGGAACTGGCCCGTTGCCAGCACACACACACACACACACACACACACACACACATAGAAGAGGCCTGTTTTTCCCCCAGTGGGTCCTGTTGATTGAGGATTACCACTCTGAAATATTACGGGTATTGTGTAGGTGTAATGTTTACATTTACATTTTGGGTGAAACAGCTCACAATGAGGCGCAACAGTAGAATGAGACTTAATTTGTATCAGCAGTATTACAATTAGCCAACAGGAGGAGGGTGATAGTCACTGCGCACAGACAATAAATAAAAAGTAAATAAAGACATATCTAAAATTTAATAAATAGATAAAAATCGAATTTAGTCCCAAAACAGTCATGTATATGATACTGCTTCTTTAAAAAAAGTCATCATCTCCGACACGCATCGGAAAGTAAGCAAGAAAGGTAAATGAATAAGAAAGTGAATAAGTAATTGAAAATGAAATAAAATCAAATCTAAAAATTGTCATTCATTATGGAGCATCTCAGTAAGTAGGTAAGAAAGTATGCAAGCTAGTAAATATATAAATAAGTAAATAATTCAATAATCAAATGAATAATGAATTGAAATAAAATAAAATCCTAAAATGGTTATGTATGAGAAAGTCTTAGAAATAAATAAATTAGGAAGTAAATATAAAATATCCAATAAAATTTTTAAGAGTTTTAAATTAAAGGTAGATAATTGGCACAGTAGGTTTGAAACAAAGCATAAAACATATTACATATTTAGTAAACAAACAAATTAAAAATACAGAAACATACTGTATATGACACAGGAAATCAATTAATGGGACATTAAATGCACATTTGGTGCAACATTTAGTATTTTCTGCACTTCTAATGTTGTGTTAGTGGGTATAAAATTGTGCAACTGTATGAATGTGGCAGCAACACTCAGGTTAAAAAAACTAAGATCTGACAGGATGGATATATAAGTCAGGGCAAGAATAGTTGATGAGTTTACAACTGAACCAAAAGACAGGGAGCAGCAGTTGATAGATTGTTATTTGGAGCTGCCAACATGCAGAAACTGCAGCTTTCACTCCGTCTCTAACCCCAGAAAAGCCTGAACTCTGGAGTTCCAAAAGCCAAAGCGTTTCGCCGCCTGTCTGTCTGTACTTCAAGATAAGAATCACATTCAGGGTTTTTGGCTCTGCAAAGGATGCCAAGAATCTAAAAGTTGATGTTGGAAAATGCATGTGATGTGCAGTTTACTAACATCAAGCTGCTTTGTCTGTGGGTTTGAAAGTACAAACAGTTTTATAACTCACTGCCAAAGTTTCCGCTTTAACTCTGGTGATAGCCAGTGAGGGACCAGTGGGGCCACCTGCACAGAAGGTAAATGCAACATGGCGGGATTGTGAACCTCCCTAGGGATGCTGGGATAGCCACATGGCCCGCTAGATCTGCCAGGGTGGCCCCTTTGACACCCGGCTGGGTGCCGTGCTGGGCGACACGCAGCTAAGCCCGGGGATTAGCTCACGGTGCCACCTATCTGATGAAAGCAGAGCCAATGGGATTGTCTTCCCTCTCTGCATTTATGGCCACCCCCTCCCTCTCTCTGTCCCTCTACTATCTCGTTTGCTACTCTCTTTGTTTCTGGCAGCAGGGGAAAGCGCATACATGCTACCATGCTGGTAGTAAAATGTATTGTTGGCTCTGAGCTCCTATTATCTTGGATTGAGGAATGAAAGCCTGTCCAAGGAAGAGGACATTACCTCACTGCTCCATCTGAAGAGTTGACTTCCCTCATGTGATGTGACACCTCCTCTTACAAAGTGATTGATAGCCTGCATTTAAAACAGATTATGCTACATTTTAAAGGACAGTCAGTCCATTAAATCCTTCACTGATGAGATGATTGAGTTTTAAACTGCATCCTCCATATTTTTATTTTTTTACAGATATTAAATGATACTTCAGTACATCATCTCGTGAGTTTTGAATTTTCCGTGTGACGATAGGTTTTGTGGGTTTTCTTTCTTTCCCTTGCTGCAGCATCATTTCAGCATACTGGTCATAATTTTGCCAAAGAAGCAAAACAGTATGAAGCAGAAATACCTTATAACAACACTTGTCCGTCATTTTAATGTTATTTGCTAAAACTAAAGGTTTACGTGATGTTTTACAGAAGAGTTAAGTTCCATAAAGATGAGAGTAAAGTCACAAGAGCTCTGAGTCCTTGTAAACATCTTTACACTTGTGATAGCCTTTAAAGAGTACAGTGTATGTGCTTGCAGCCTCAGCTAGTGTCTCTGATGTAATGACTGCTTTTAGATTTCAGTCGTCTGCATTGATGATTATGCTTAAAAGGGGCAATCTGCCATTTTACACATGAAGGTGAATTCATTGAGAGAATTACTCACCCTGTGAAAACAGTTGTCTAATGTCTTCTTCAGCTTTGTCTAGACGTCTGACAAAATAACGTCAAAAAATGTCATCAGGGTTATCTCAGCTTGAAAGCCTGTTACAAGCTTGGGATGTGGAGTTTGAAAGACATGGGCGTTAACCAGACAGGGAGGATTTAATGACAAGATACTCCTGGTTGCATTATGGGAAGTGTAGGATCCAGTGTTTTGGGAGTTTGACTCATACAAGGATATCTCGGCCTCCGATGCATCAATTTTGACCTTTTTTTAATCTGTGGTGATTTAGTATGGCCTCTTTCTTGCCATACTAAATCACCAGAGTAACCCTTTAAGTCATAGAAACAACTTTGGTCATTGTTTAATTTCCTTCTGGAGTTCAGTTAAGACATTTGGACCTGTTGCACAAGCCACGTATCAGTTCCTGGGTCCAGACAGACAGGGACAAATCGGCATCTATCATGTTTGGTTGCAGTCTTTTTTTGAGTCTGTCCACAGCAGAAAATCCAACAGCATGGGTCTCTTGTTCAAACACTTACAACAACCAGTTTTAACTTTTTCCTGACAAACAATCTCATGCAAATAGTGCCTCTCAGCAGCAAAGGCAGAGAATATTGGGTGGATAGTTGGGTGCATAAAGTGTCTGACTTTGGCACCAGAAACCGGCCTCTGACCTACATCTACATCTGTGATCTTTCTTTAACCTTAACCAAGTAGTTTTAGTTGCCTAAAATTAACCAAACCTTAACCATAGAGCTGGTGGATCAGCCATTGTGAGCAAGTCAAGGCAGATTTCCTATTGATAATAATGAGACAGGCGGAAGGATCTCCCCTGTGCTGTATAATGAACTGTCGCCACCGTGGCATTGGTGTTGGGCAAAATTAGGTCACAGAGCCGTGAGACACCTCCGACACTCGCATCTCTGTGTGAACCAGGTAGTCTTTTTATACCTAATTATAAATTCCTCCTCCTTCTGCACAAAATGCATTTTACATGATTGACAAAATTAGTTCACCTGATCTTCAATTGTGGACTAATTCCAAAATATCAGGTATCACCAGTTTGAATAATGTGACACCTTCTCTGGTTAAAGTAAAACTCACTTTGGATTATGACGGACATTATTAGGTAGCTGAGGACCTTCGCTACTAAAATAGCTCAGCTTTTGAGGACATAATCACTTATGCTTATACTTCTACTTCACCCAGAATGGATATATGACATTTTGTAATGAAACCTTTCAAAAAGTTATACTTTGAAAATGACCTGTCATTCAAACAAATTAGATCTAAATTAAGCTGCTTGAGTCCGTCCACCTCGCTCCCACGTCATCTCTGCGTGAACCACCCTCTCTGATGCTCTCTAATTAAAATGGACACTTCTGTGCTGTTTCTGTAGACTGTGAATTAAAACAGAATCTACTGTATGCAGACAAATTCAATCTGAGTGGATTTAATTTTTTCTGAGCTGAGGAAGATCAACTGGGTCATATCACTTTATAATGACTGTGAATCTGTGCTGCAGTAAGGAAGATGTTTTATCAAAATTTTAAATAAAATTTGCTAAATTTTCCATGCTTCGTATTCAAATCAATACTTTTTTGAAAAACCTACAACTTCAAATTGGTCACTTTATATCATAGATCTTGAGAATACACCCACATTGTATGAGCTTTTGTTTGCAGAAATTATGAGAGAAATTTACACAAATCAGGGCACAGTTTGATGCCAAAATGAGGAAATGATATGTGTGCACTCAAACAAGCAATCATCATCAACATAGAAAGGCATGGTCTAGAAAATGTTTACTTTCCTCTCAGTTTTTTCAATTTTTCCAGAAATGTTGGGGTTGACAGGACACAATTACTCAATTGATAGTCTAAAATGGAAAACACACTGCCACCATAGTGCTGCTTCATATGACGCGCGTCAAGTGCTGCCCATAGCACCAATAGGAGGTGCCGCACAGTAGCGAGTCAACAACTGTCTCTGCTGATCTACACCATAGACTGTATATGTATATATTATATATTCAATGATCTACACACATGAGACACAGCGACAGCAAGAGGTGAGGACAGGAAGTCGGGCAGCCACGGGAGCTGGGATGTACAAACAAGGGGCGAGTGGAGTTTATTTATTTATTTTATTTTTGCCTTGTAGATACAGGCAGTACAAGTGAAATAGTTAAAACTACAGTGAAAAGCAAGCAACAAACTAGTAAATAACATCTGTAGTCGGGCCAACATTATATTGAAATGCAAAACAGTTTTTTATCTAGAAAAAAGGTTTTTTTCAAGGGCTGGAAATAGGACAGTGGCATGAGGGGTCATGCTGTGGCACCAGTTTTTGATGTGCTCTGTTTGGTGGCGGTGTGTTTTGGCCTTTATAAGTTCAAAAACTGAATTTAGTGTGTGAGTTTCCCTTTAAGTCAGTAAATGTACTTTTTTCCCACAGATTTCTGTTCTAATTAATTTCTAACTAATCTGGCAGTACTTTAGCAATTCCTTTACTTTTCACTCTGTGTTCCATGAATGCAGTAAGTGTCAAAAAGATCCAGAACCCACAAAGAAATGCACTCATGGACCAACATAAGTCACCCTTCAAACCTTTCCTAGCCAAAAACCACCATGGCAACTTCCCTACCTCACCCCACCTTCCCTCCCTCCCAGAGCGACCCGAGGCCGGGCACAGAAGGGACGGGGCTGCCAAGCACAGCACATGGCTCTGGGTCTGGGGACGACAGAAGTCGAGGTCCCTGCAGGGCTCTTCAGCTTTTACAAGGCTGTACCCCCACACACACACTCCCCCCACTCAACACACACCTCAGGCGGATGGGGAAAGCACACAGTCGTCCCTTCGAGAGAAGTAAGGCGACAGGGACTGTGATTCCTCAGAGCTACACTCCCCTTTCCTCTCTCTTCTCCACCTCTTCTCCTTCTCCTCTCTCCTGCAGGCTACGTCCTGCACATGTGATACGACAGACAGTCTCATGCTGCATTACACATACACCTCTCTGTCCCTGTCTGCGTTGCTTCAAGCCATGTTCCCTGATGTGGCATCAAAACTGGGACACGAACATGACACTCTTAGACACAGGAAAAGATGGAGATGGTATAAAACAGCACAAAATATGCACTTTGTTCTTCATTGTTTACTTAATATAAAGCATCATCAGGTTGATCACTACATGTGCTACTGCTTTCTTGAAGTCACATCATTATATCTGATAGATAACTCGATTAAATATTGGATGTCATCCAAAAGTGTAAACAATTAGGAGTGAACCAGTTAGGGGGAGAAAGGCAGTTTGATTGGATAATAGGCACACACAGGGAGGGATGGTTCAAAACTCTTTTATAGTGTGATTGGTTAGAGTTTTTATTTCCATCTACTGCAGCATGAGGTCACATCGATATGCAGCTTTCAGGGGTGATGATGTCAAGGAAGATCTAAATTGAAATTATCACTCCATATCAGATCTGCTTCCCAGGGAGTCCTGGGTACATATGAACAAAAAAAAAAGAAACATATCCAGATGTATGTTAACATTTAAAAGCATATAGATGATCTTTTCCTACGTAGATCTGACTGGCTTATTCCATATACTGTAGTGGCACCAGAATACTGCAGGCTGCTCTTGTGCTGTTCACAAACCAGCACAGTTACTTCTGTCTAGTACTTCTGTGTAGTTCTGTCTACAATGCTGTTGATACCAGCCATTTGCAGACGTTTGTTAATCTTTATAGTCTTTCAGAGTCTGGCTTTACTCATTTTACAGAAAATATGAGTCCTTTACTGTTAATTAATTGGATATTTTATTTAGGAAATATGTATATTTTAATTTTTAATCAATTGTAATTTTCTATTCCAGGATTATGCTAACTACTAAAACATAGAAGAGTCATAAAGTCAGCGAACTGACTCAGTACTATCATTTACACAGTAATATTGATCTAGCTAACGTTAGCCACAACAAGCTACTGGTCATACCAGACCAAATGAGACTGTAGCTGAGTGTATTGAACTGAGCAATAGTGCATTTTATTGCTCATGAATTTAACTTTTCTTTTGTTAGAGGAAAGTTACATGGTCTCCCTTTAAAGAGCTGCTAATCCTCATAGAAGTTGAGTAGTGTGGTTCCATCGGGCTTTATTCTCTTATGGTAGACTCTGCCCAAAAAAGTCAAGGGAAACACTAACATTCTTAATAAACATACATATATTGGTACATTTTAAAAAAAATGTGATAAACTAAATACTTATGAGGAAGTAATCCATTTTCTCCTGGCGTAAGTATAAAGTAAAACCTGCACCTCATAGGTAATTTTCCTCATTAATAGTGTGGTTTACGTGCAAGTGGAGTGTTTTCATTCTTGCAAAAAACATCTTAATAATTTCATAAATGTCTTTTTATCAAGGAGATGAAAGTGTAGGTAAACTCAGTTATTAATTCCTGTGTCTTTTCAAGTATTTCTGACGGTGGCTTTAAAGAGTCTTTAAACAGTCTCGCTCGCATCCCCGGGGAACTTTAAAGTCACATCAACCGCTGCTTTTATGAGCCCTTCTCAGAGCAAAACGGATGACATTGAGTGCGCTAAGATCCAATATTCTCATAGCTGAGTGTACATAAAGACCAATGCTCATCTGCGCCTGCTTATTTGGTCTTACAAGTATTAGTTTTTGTATTAGATTCCGTGCTCAATATGGGCTTGTACTGAAGTTAAAGACCCCACTTTTAGAAGAACAAGAGCCAGAAAAGTTGTAACAAAAGCAGAGAGGTGATGTTTTTTTCTCTTCTCAGATCCACAGAGCTCATTAGCTCCCTCATAATCTGCCGATGTGGCGATAAAAAATGTGCACCAACAAAAAGCACCAAGCCTTTCCTGACATGCCATTAAACTGTGATGCATGACTGTTGCTGGGAGTACTCTGTCTAAGTATTTCCTGTTGAAAGGTCAATGGAGAGACATGACAGCATTACGAAATGGTGCGCTGTACATTTTCTTATTCCCCTTATAGTTAATATCTGTCAATTTGAGCCAAGGTGTAGTGATTTGGGTTTGATATGGCAGAGACCATGCAGCCCTGATGTATGAAGGAGGCACAAACAACTCTTATCCTTTCATGGTGGCGGGTGGAGTGGGGTTATGGAGCAACCCTGTGCAGCCATTTTAATTGACACAACCTGTTTATCTATAATAGTCCTTGAGCTCCTGTAACCTCACAATAAAACACCCTGCTCATTTTTCTACTCTTTTATCTGCAAAACCAAGTTGTTATCACAACTTGAAGCGTTGGCCGGTATCTTCCATCACGACTACTTCTAATGGCTTTTAAAGTAGTTACCTGCGAAGTCCTGACATTTATTACGATCATTTTCAGCACTAAGGTCTGCTGCTATCAGGAGGCGACATCATTATGAATTATTGTTTGCGGCCAAGGTAGAAAATTGTACTTTGTGGCTCAGTTTCCCCTGTGATAAATCAACCAGTCACTTTTCACATCTTGGACTCTCAAATCTGCTGAGCATTGGACTTTTACACACACACACACACACACACACACACACACACTTTTTACCCATTTCCTTATCCCTCTTTGCTGCCTTGAAAAAGCTTCCTGCAGGTTGTTTGCTGCAGTAGCCAGTTTCTACCATTTCTCAACCACAGATCTTTGCTCAGTCCTGATTATTAGCGCCGGCCTCAGCTGCTACTTTTCAAATGTTTATCCTAACGGCACATTTCCACTTCCCAGGAAGGAAAAAAATACAAGTGACAGGGAAATAACTAGACAAAGAGGGGCTGTATTTATCAGTTGCTATCAGATCACTGTTAACATGGTTCCTGGACTGTCTGTTAGCTTTGGGAGAATGAGAGGTGAAGCAGCACAACTTTATCCCCGACTACATCGCCTCTGGTAAAATAATCCTCTGTGTGGCGGTGGCGAGATAAGGCCCACTCACTCGCTCACAGCCTAGACGAAGCAGAGTCGGGAAGAAGTTGGCGATGCCGGGGTAAACAGAGGTGATCATTGCTCACGAGAGGAGCTCAGAGTCTCAGAGTAGTACACTGATCTTCTGTCAGAGACAGGGTCATGGAGCTGGGGAGAGATATGGACCAGAGAAGAAAAGGAGCAGGAAGAGAGGAGGATGATGGAAGAGAGAAGATGGATGGTGCAAGAGGAAGAGCTGGAGGAAGAGAACGAAGGAATTAAAAAAGATGAGACAAAACAGGGACAAGTAGGTGATGAAAGGTGAGAAGAAAGATGGCAAAGTAGATGAAAGAAGAAAACAGATTAAAAGAGAAGAAGAAGAGAGAAATGTGAAGGGGAGAATATGGAAAAGAGGAACAAGGAACAGGAAATTTGGATAAGAAGAGTTAAAGGAAGGTTGCAGAATAAGAATGAATAGTGGATAAAGAGATCAAATGAAGACGAAGAAAAAGAAAAGAAACCAAAGGAATTGTAGTGAGAGAAGAAAACTGAAGGTAGAGACTGCGAGGAAGAGAGAACAAATTAGAGCTGAGAAGAAAAAAGAATATGGTGCATGTTGTGAAGAAAGGAGGGAGGTACAGAAGAAAAACTAATTTGGAGAAGAGAAGGTAGAGAGGAAACAAGAGTTGAGTTGTAAAAAGTTTTGAATGGGAAAAAAGTGGACAATGTCGTACAACAAAAAGATAGACAGAGGAAGAAAGGGAAAAGGGGCCAAGAGAAAAAGGAAAGACTGAAAGAAAAGATGAAGAAATGAAAAAAGAGAAAGGAAATCTATGTATCTAGTTGAAGAAATGCAAACATGGCATAGTAAAGCTGGAGAAAGGAAAGAGAAAATGAAAGGATCTGAAAAAGAGGAATAAGAAGGTAAAGAACTAGGAAGCTAAAGAGAAAGGGAAGGAAGGAGCAGAGGAAAAGAAAGAAAAGCAGACCTGTACAGAGTCTATGTGGCAGGAAGGGAGGCCTCTTTGTCTAGACTCACTACAAGAAGTGTAATTAACAATAACAAAAACCTGGCTTCCCTTCACCTACTTCAAATAGACACCCGCGGGTTACGGCGAAGCGTTACCTTGATGTATTACAGCGTGCTCGCCCCTCGGTGCCAAGCTTTACCTTCTAGTGCATTCTGATCACTCCGCCGCTCTCCAGCCCGATTAGGACGATTAATATTAATGGCTTGGCAGTTTCTCTCTGCTGATCAGAGCTCTCGCCTGACTGGTTCCCAGCGTGGCACCACACCTTGCTGTAGGTGACTGTCAGGTTTGATTATAGGCAGATTAAGGGCTCTCTTTTCCACCGCTGCTGTTCGACATACTCAGATAAGCTGCATAAGCGCCGGACGATTATTCACTGTCAGAGAGCGTCGAGAGGTGATGCTGTGAGGTTTTACAGCATGGGCGATTGCGCCCTGCCACACTGTAAAAAGTGTTGTGAAGTTTTTAATTACAACACGTAATGTCTGCAGGTGTCAGGGAACCAGGTGAAACGAAGAAAAGAAGAAAAACGGAATCTAATAATAACTAACTGCTGTCTGAGTCAAAACCCTCTAACATGTTGTGCTTGTGGCCACACCCCAGTCAGTGATGTCACATCTGATGTCTCCCATCAGCTGTCAAAGGCAACAAGCCACTTTGATGTCACCGACTGGGGGATGGCCAGATGTGCAGCATGCACTGCAGCAGGTTTCTGGCCTATACGAGTTTGTGTGGATTTACCCTTTATGGCATTTTTATTAGAGTGAGCTGACTTCTGCTGTGTTTCCTGATTCTAGAAAACTATTTCAAAAACTATACTGGAAACTTTTCTCATCACATCCACATTTGTGTATAATAAGCATTAGATGTTTGCATTTTTATGTAACACAGCAAGAGACCCAGGAGTGCTCTTAAAGCGTCATGGGAGGTGTAGTTTTTAAATGCTGACATTCTAAATGTAGTGTTATTTTTCTTAAAATGATGAGGCAAATATTAATAGAATAGATATTTAGCTTATTATATGGACAGAAAACACTATCATGTCAAGCTTTAGTTGTATTTTTGTGTGTAATTTCGATATCTTCTGGGAATTGGTTATTGTGACTTCAAGATATACAGGATAGGATACTGGATAGGTTGCGCTGTATCGCTCCTGATGAGCAGTTGGCACCTTGCATGGCAGCCTTTGCCATCAGTGTATGAATGTGTCTGTAAATGGGCAAATGTGACAAGTGTTGTAAAGCGCTTTGAGTGGTCGGTAGACCAGAAAAGCGCTGCATAAATACAAGTCCATTTACCATTCCTGTCAAGTCCATCCCTAATAATTATAATAACAAAATGTCCCAATATCTATGGGCTATGAGGCAGGAGTACCAGGGGCACCTAATAAAAGATGACAAGTCAAAAAACACTTTGCCTGTGGAGTGAGCACAGAAATCAACCAAATCTATTACATTTGGGAGATATACACTACCAGCTGTTAGCAGCTCTTGCCCATTAATGAGGGCAGGATTTCACTCTCATTTTCAGCACTACAATATGGCTGCCAGAGGGACTATCATGTCATCTCAGGGGTCTGTATGGGTGTAAGTGTGTCCAGTATGATGCAGAGCAGGAGCAGAGAGCTTTATGGTAAACAGCATTCACAGGCTTTGTGAATTCACAGTGATGGATGAGGCAGCGAGGCTGATAGTGGCTGAAAGGTAAAAGTGTATCCACCACTGGGGGGGTCCACCAGCCGCCGTTCAAGTCATTTGTTACACATTTATTGCTGAATCAGCATTTCTGAGCCTCAGACGGCCCTTTTCCCTTTCACATGTTACTGCTGGGTCTGCTGTAATTTGTTGATCCTTCTCTCTGTAGGAAAATAAGGAACCAAAGCTGGGTGAGGAGGTGTTGATCCATCTCATCATCAGGGGCGTATATGTGTATTTTCTGAGCACCAAAATATATTTATTTCTACGGATATTTTCAGTCATAATGAATTTTGTCATATATTTTGGTGCTACTGTAGTTTTCTGGAGATTTTTGAATGGCAACATATTTTTATATATAATTTTATCTCATTAATTTTGATTTTAAGCGTTAATCCTTCATCATTTTTCTTGTTTTCTTTGTCTCCATCTGTGTTGCTCAGGGAGCATCACTTTGGTGTTTCTGTATTGTACTTTTCTCCAAGATCACCTGTCAATCAATTGAAGAGGGCAGGATTGTGACATCTTTTTCCTTGGATTTAATTTTGATTTGATGAAGGTTACCTTTTTATAATTTGTGCTACTCTGGCTAATTCTACTCTTCTATTACTCTTCTACTCTACTATTCTAGTTCTTCTTCCATTTTTGCAAAAACAACCTGTGCAGCAGGAAATACCAATGGGAAAATCTTGCCATTAACTGGATACAGGTTGGATCGCTGTTTCTTTATAGCAGTTTGTGTTAGATATGAGCATAATGTGTGAAAAACATCCCAGATTATTAAATTAATACCAATTTCGGAGCAGAATTAGTTCAACTCCACCTGAGCCGGACCAGTAATTACAGTAACGGTGTTGGGTCGTGTTGCTGCGGCCAGCGTTAATCATGTGCTATCAAACCAGGGCTCCTTTGAGAGCCAATCAGGTATCAGATTGCTTTGGGAGTAAAGAAAACAAGGCTGAGTGAGAGAAGTGTCTGGCTGCTGTACCCGACCTCATCTGTCTTCCTCTCGGCGGGGTGGCTGCCTGACCCTTGACCCCAGTAAAGAGCTGCAGCATCCATCACGACATGTTAGGTAATGTGGTTAACTACCTACTTCCTCTGTCAGGACTGGAGCTGCTGCAGGGGATTGTGGGGCGTTTTGTCTCCAGGTAGATGAGCCAAAGGGGCCGATCCTTCTCTCTGCCGGGTCTGACAGAGATCAGGCCGTTACAAAGTGATCTGCAGTGGTTGCAGGTGAAAAATGAGCGTAGTCCATCACATGAGATGTTTTCTCCTGCCTCTGAGCCTGTTGTGCTGTCGCTAAGTCGTCTAAGGTGTTAAATGGCCTGTCGAGTGTGTATGTGAGAGGGAAAGCACATACAGGACGAGCCGCCTCTCTCTAAAACTGACCCGTGTCTGCATGCCATTGCAGGATTGCAATCATTTTCCAGTCAGTAATTCACAAATTAACCTAAAACTGCAAGTCACACTGAGATGATGAAGCCTTCTTCGTCAGTAATTTCTTTTAAAAATTGATATCAGAGCCATTTTTAAGGTAACGGTTGACTAATTTCTTCAAATTTCCCCAAATGGCAAAATTTATAGCAGCCAACCCAAGTAGTGATTTAGCAGTCTGGATACAAGGAGTGGATAGTGAGAATCTCGCCTCGACTTAAGACCCGAATTAACTTATAAGTGAACGGGTTCCACCAGCATCTACTTAGTTATGGTTAAAGATCGTGATCATGGTTAAAAGAAACCAACGTTGACTAGGAAACAGGATACTAACTTTGCTCTCTGGTGTAAAGAGACGCTTAGTACACCCAACCATCGACTCCAGCCTCCTGAATGGTTAAGAGGCTGTAACGTCCTTCCTTTGATTATGACAGAACAGTCATAATTGTCATGACCGCAAGAATCAGAAAAACATAAATATAGGCTGTATTAATTGCTTGACCAAACGACTAATACTGTCATTTTTCTGCTGAGGACAGTTTCCAAACAGAAATATGTGACTGATAAAAATGGGGCTGGAAAATTTACCAGTTAACCTCAATTTTCTTTGTTGTCCTCACTTCTGGGATCTCAGTTGAGCCCATCCTCCATTCACGTGCACCTTGGTGACCTGCTTGATTACCCTCATCAATGTATCAATCTGTTCCTTTGTTCTGTATAGAGAAAATCATTCAGAGATGAGTCTGCAGATGTAAACAAGCAGATATCCAACTTCCTGTTCAGTTAGGAAGTTAGCTGCGTGATATTTCTCCTGGATGAACTCAGCTGCAGTGTGATGCTACTGTATGCACAGAGGACTTAATTGATTGTGTGCAGTTTCAGTGGCTTAGCATCTGGCGCTCGTGATAATCCCCCTTCTGTCCTGCATCCGTTGGATGTATTGATGAAGCACTCTAGGGCTGTAGTGCTGCATTTACTCGGCACATTAGCCCATTACAGTTATGGGCAGACAAGTAAGTAGAGACTCTTTACCTGAAGAGGGATCGTTTGTGTGGAGAGAAGAAAAACAGGCTGCATGTTACTACTTGCTACTGTGTGAAAACACAAGCTCAAATGAAAATTAAATCAAATTTTTATCTGTAATTTTTAAAGACATTTTACTACATAAATACATAGATAAAATATTCCAGTTTGATCCCTACATAACCCCTTTTATTGTGTTTAGCAGCAATTTTTGAATGACAGGTGGTTTCTAAATTTTACAACAAGTAATGGATGAAATTAAAGTTGTATTGTTCTTTTACCAAATGAATATACACTGTTTTGACCTCTTCAAACATTTAACAGCATCAAAACAAAACAGTAAGCATCTTGTTATTCTGTAGTGCATCAAAATAAAAGCTCAAGTGAGAGTGAGATCCTGACCATATCTCTAGTTTTTAGAAATCCATACAATATATAATTTAAGTAGTCCAGTTTGAAACCTACTTTTTACCAAGTTGATATACACTGTTATGACCAACGTTTAACACTATCCTTTCCCCATAGATTTAAATAATCTGCCATTTGATGAAACAAAACAGGAAGCATCTAACCGCTCGCTACAGTGTACTGCTTCAAAATAAAAGCCCAAATGAGAGTGGACTGCTGTTTATATCCGTAATTTTCACTGATATATATATAAATAGAGACAATGTATCACTTTGACCCCTATATGACCCTTTTAGCAGCTCCTTCTGAGTGATAATAGTAAATATGTCTAGGGTTTAGAATTGCTGAATGATTGAACCAAAGTATCCCTCTTTCTACAAATGTATATTCACTGTTTTGACCTCTTCAAATATTTAACACCATCATCTTTCTATAGATTTCTGTAAATTGCCATTTTGATGTATGATTATGTGCACTCAGGGACATCTAGTGCTGAAGTGTTGTGGAAACAGATTCAGTCAGGGGAGTCTTTTCTGTTTGTTGTGTCAATAAACAGCCACCTAAGGCCCTTCAGGAATCCGACAAACACCACTTGATCTGTGGTGCAAAGACCATTAGGGCCAGGTATATTGATGGCGCAGCGTCGCCACAGCCTAGCTCTCCTAGCGTGAGGCAGCATCCATGCCGAGAGGACACTTGTTCACTGTGTGTTTCCAATCACACGCCGGTTGTGCCGAGATGCCTAATGGCCTTGCTCTCAGCCTGTCGCAGGAAAACACCCGGCATACGGCGCATGCGCTCCCTACCAGCCTCCGTCCCATTGGGTGCAGTTCGGGGGCTCAGGCAGATGGGATACAGGCACAGGGAACAGGGAAGAGGGGGAGGATTTGAAGGGGAGAGTGAGGGCGAAGGGATGGTGTGTGTGTGTGTGTGTGTGTGTGTGTTTGTGTGCGTGTGCGTGCTGACTCTGACCATCCATGCATTCAACATGCCATCCAGAGACCTCCTTTTGCGAACTGCCCACACTTCATTAGGATGCCAGGATAATGGCCAACAAGCAAGCGCCGTGACACCCCATTTCCTGTGCACTGAGCTCTCCAACCACGACAGATGTCGACAGTGCCGCCACCGCCACTACCAGGGGCCCCTCCACTTCTTACTTGCTTGGCCGAGCCACCGTCCCACCGCCAGGGAAGAAGGGGCAGCCGGGGCTGTCGTATATACCAAAAAGGGCACTGTTGCCATTCTGAATCACTTATGGCATGGGAGATGTTGTTTGTCTTTTGTTTGGTTTTGTTTTGTTTTACCAAATAGTTTTCAAATCTCCCTTTTGGAGTTAATAGCTGATTTATTACCCAAGCGTTTGGGATTACGACACAGCAAAGAAACATTATGTTTCGCTCTCCGCCTTACCACCACCGCCCCTCCAAAATCCAAATGATGTATCTGTAGACAAAACATAAACAGATGTTTCAGTGGCTGTTAGGTGTCCTCACCGGGGATGTGGATGAGGAGGGGAGGTGATCATTCGACATGTGTGTTAGCGAGCATCGGGGACAATGTTGTTTTAAAAGGTGTTATTATGCTTTTGCGGCGGCGGCATGGCGTGTGCACCGGTAATAACGGCGGGACCAGATTTAGAGTGCTGTCACAGACGCATCAGGAGAGGGAGCAGGGGCCGTGGACCGAGGCTAATGGAGGCAAAACAACCTCCAGCTCCTGCCCCTGCTGTCCAAAAATCAGCTTTTAGAGGGAAAACACAGGCCACCTCTCAGTGCTCACGCAACACGATACGTCAATATGAGAGGCAATTTAATCCCCTCATTTGAATATGCAGCCTCGAAAAAACAACCTCCCTCCCTCTCCTCCTCTGCGTTTTTGAACCCCGACCAGATTTCAGGACCATGGGGGGAGGAAATTGTTGTACATTTCCTGACAAATTGAGTTAAACGGACATTAAGTAGGGCTTTAAGAAAACAAATGGTCGTCTTTATCACAGGTGGACACTGATGGCTTAATGGGGGCCTGCGAGCTGATCGTATCACCGGCTAATGGCTTGACAGGATGCATTAAGGTTTTTGTGTAAAAAAATCGGTGAGCGGGGCCATGCGGAATGGCGAGATGCAGACCTGTCAAGTGCTGCATGTCCCCTTTTTTTGTGCGGGGAAACAGATGTTTGTGTATATACGGTGGACTGGCAGAGGGAGGCCGGCAGCAGATGCCTGTACCGGTGCCAAGGTTCAGAATTGTACAGACGGTACATGTTCAGGGAGAGAAAGCTGTCCTCCCTGTGCCATAGGTGGCTCCCCAGCTGAACGAACCCCCCCCCCGCTTAACTACCGCACAGTCCGACCCCTTTTATTTATTCATCTATTTGTTGAATTATTTACTCATTCCATCGCTCGTTTGGCCGTTTAACGACCCGCCTGGAGGCATGGGAGAGATGGAGCATTTACTTCAGGGACAGATGACCGTTCACTTCATTTATTGGGAAAATAAAAGCAAATGCTATAACACTATGGGCCTTTACAGTGTGTGAGGAGTTTTCTTCCAAAATATGACACTTAACTGAATAAATGAAACCCCTTATATGATTAGCTTTTGATGCTGCATTTTGTTCCAAAATGTAATTCACCTATGGCGACAACAGACACCAAATCATAGACTTTTACAGTTACTCTGGAGGTTACTGATAGTGACTGCCACATTATTAGGCACTGACAGCACTTGCTTAAGAGTAGGGAGAGATCATGGGTCTTGGTTTAATACAGAAAAAGTCTGCAGTGACTTGAGTGAGTTTGTACACCTGCCATCCACCCTGTGATTCTGGTATGGTAATAAACACAATCCATGTAGCGATTACATTTTTCATCACAATATAATTGGGAAAACCATTTAGTACTATATAAATATAATTTCTAGGAGACAGGCTTGCAGATAGTTGTGGTTTTATGTGCTGAAGATTGAGGTGTCTGTCTGAGAGATGTTTTGCCAGTGTGGATATAATGGAAGTTGACTTTGAAATAAGTGGGTATGGACAATGTTCTCTGAATTGAAAGCGATTAGAGTTTGTAGGGAACATATTTTTAGTTTAGTTTTAGTTTTGTGCCAAAATCAGATGTTCACCCTTAAAAATATGTGAAATGACACTGTACTTAAATAGCATTTAAACAGACTGAAGCCTCTAGATTTTGAAAACGTCACATAATGACCTTTCACTCGCAAAATACATTAATGGAATAAACCTTTAGTTCAGATCTTCTGTTGGAAACCTTCAGCTAGACAAATATTATCCTTTGCTGTTGAGGTTCATCTCATCTTCTAATTCTTTGGTTATCAACATCTATTGGATGAATACACCAAAGTGTCAGAGCAATAATGGAGAACACCTCAGCCGTTCATTATGAGACAGCCTGCATGTATTGTAGTGATGCGGTTCGTCGACATTGATAATCCCTGTGAGCCCCTCAGCGGACTCTGCTCGCTCTCACCCGCCATTTCCCAACATGGCAGAGGATCACAGCCTCTCCTCTGACACCTCCCTGTAGTTTTGACTTGAAGAGGGAACTTTTCCTTTTTGCGCTTGACTTCACCCCCACGGCTCCGCTGCTTTGGAAGGAGAGCTCTGTTTTACGAAGGTACAGCTTGTTTTATTAACATCAAAAGCACCCGTGGGAGACGGCAGTGATCAAATTCCCCTCTAATTAAAATGAACCTGGGTTGAGAATGTTGCGCTGTTTAATATGTACAGAATGGTGCTGATTGAACAAAGCAGCTCCTCCTTTTGTTGGCGAGGATAATGCGGGCCCTGCCGAGACGCCGACGTGGGCGGAATGAGCATACCTTCAGAGTATCCTCGCAATCTGGGTGATGTCCTCATCACCGTCTGATGTGAGACTGATGTCAAATGTGGCCGGTGAAACCTAAGCCTCACCTCGCCTTTAATTTGGAGGGTGATTGATGGACCTGGAGGCGATATTGCGGAGCGTTCAACTCCTGTCTAGGTTTCCTCCTCCGCCCTTTACTGAGGCACTGTTTGCCTCCCAGGACACTTCTAAACTTTCTCAGAGTTCAAGTTCACTTTGCACTTCCTACTCGGATTGTAATGCGAGCATCATCATAATGGGTGATGTTGTATTTACAAAAGCTGTAGCTCTAGGTCAAAGACAGGGCATATCATTTTCAGCACATACAGGTGTACGATTCAGGAACAGACAGCATATTTTAAAGGGATAACATGTACAATATCTTTGTTTTGTCAAACAAAAGGAACATACGAAATCTATAGGATGTTGATAGATATTGTTGGTCATCATCAACAACTAGATGATTGCTTGAGTTCTGGTTTTCAAGCCCATATTCAACCAACTGGATTTTTAAATATTACTCGAGGGAAGACGGTACGATAAGTAAGAAGCCAGTTTCAGAATTATTCAACTTGAAGGTTTACAAACCTATTGTCAAGCTGAAGAAACTGCTCTAATTAGCATTAACTGACTTTTATAAAAATGTAACAATTAGAGGCCATCGTAATTCAGTGAGAGAGGAAAGTGATAGAAGATGTCTATGAAGATAACAGGTCACTTAGGGCCTTAGTCAGTCTGGGTCAGGGCCTTAGTCAGTCTGGGTCAGGGCGAGATCCATTAAGTCTAATATATTTCAGAGTTAAACAAACTTTTTATTCGCCACTTGTGACAAGAATCAAAATTTGTTGACAGAATATTGAAACTCCTTCTTTCTGGACGTAGCATCTTGCTCAGAGGCTTAAGATTCAGGTTTGGGCTCCAGTTATGACGGTGTAGGGTTTGCAGAGAGGTGAGATGAGGGATACAAATTCAATTTAGGTGTTTCTGCCGATCAATGACAGCAATCCAACCTTGATCTCAGGTTATGAATACCTGAGCAGATGTTTCATGTAACGCATACAGATGACACAAGCACTACAACTCTAGAAAAAGAAATCCACCTTTTGGTTTCAGTGATTCAGTTCAGTGAGTGGTGAAAGATTAATCTCTTTCCTTATATTCAAATTTGTGGTCACAAGACTTTTCCGAATTCAGAGTTAAGGGCACAGTGTGACCTTTGACCCTACACTGCTAAACAACACGGGGACATAATGCTGCAATGAACGAGGGGGACCCTGAGCATATAACTTTTAACATTGTGGATAAATATCTCTATCATTCATTTAGTCATCTGTAAGTCATGTCCAAGATATTTGACCTCACTTCTTACTCATCGCAACAAATATGTCTCCATGTAAGCAGAATTTGGGAAATCACCAAAACAGCTTCACACATAATAAGATAAATTACCAAAAACGCAAACTGTATTTAACTTTTCTCGACACGTCATCATATACAAGTCAAACAAAAACTGTGATAATGTACAACTTTGCCAGCTCCACTGCTGGCATGTGAAAAATCAGATACCCCACTAACACATCTAAACTGCATGGCCTGATGAGGAATACGAATACATAATGATTCTGAAGTAGATGTTTACTTCTCTCACATCATTTTATGAACCCGTTTTTCATGATTGACTCGATCGAAAGCCTTAGAGGCATCTAAGAAACACACAAACATGGTGGAGGGGCAACTACAATAACTGTCCGAGATTTCTTTTAAAGCAAAGATGTACATATATCTGTCTTACAGTTTTTTTAATTATTTGAATTTGTAAAGATAATTCATTTTAACCCCTCCACCAGAATTCTCACAAACACCTCCTTTAGGCGTTTAGTTAACACTACTTTTAATTCTATCTAGTTTATCTTTTGACAGGAACTAGCAACACTGAGATCATAGTCAGAGACACAGATTGGATATTCTATATTTGATTAGTAATGAATCATAATTTCAGGTCATGATCTTACTCCAGAATGGACATCCAGTGTCATTTTGGAAGAAAACTCTTCATTAGTGTTTGTGAACATTTGTTAAATGTGCAGCACATAATCAACACACAGCACCACATTCAGTCTGAGTGGATTCCTGCATGCTTGAATCAGAGGCTTTGCTTTTTTTTTACAGCCGTCCCACCCTGCTGTCAGACTCTGGAGCAGGTAGCTTGCACTCCATTAAACAAACACTGTGGCCCCTCACTTTTATTTGACATTTTATTTGGCTGTGACAAACGAGCAGCAGTTGGATTATAACATAATTTGTCTCCTCTTTATTACCGGCACAAAGGACACCATTCATTAATTATTCTGCCGTTGCCGCTCAACACTAACTGGAAAGGTCCCTCTTTGGACAGATGGCAAGGACAATGTTATTTATATCAATCAGTCCAAAATGTTCAGCGAGGATTACTATTCCTTGGACCGCTTTGATTTATGTCTCTGCACCTCACCCCATACCCAACCTCACCGGCTCCTGCAGGGACACTTTAATCGAATGGGAATTGAAAACAGACTTGCAAGGCAGGCAATGTGTTTCGGCATGTTTATTTATACATTTCACTTTTCTTTTTTTCCCCTCCAAGTCTTCTAAACTAAAGTTGTTTTGCTGTTGTTTCTTTTCACGGGGGCAGTTTAACTTGTTACAGACCATGTGCCACAAGACTGCAATTTCCATTTCCTTCAGTACTGATCAGTGTCTACCTGTGAGGACAAAAACAGTTTGCAGGTAAAGATCTTCTTGTCATGGGAAGCTCCACTTGGTAGGGCTACTTAAAGCATAATTTTAAATCTGCCATGGGCAACTCTCCATATTAAAATACCAGTCAAAAGACTGGCATCTGTTCTACAGTATTAGGGTTGTCTGCCAGGGCTGGCCCAAGCCTTTTTGGGGCCCTTAGCAAGGTGTCCCCCCACATTTTGATTTTAAAATGTAGTTAATTGTTGTTGTGCACATTAGCACTCAAAAATGAATAAATAACCTGATAAAAGTCAAAACACACCTGTTCTGTACAGGAATGTGTAAAACATGCTATTATAAATCATAAGAATACACTCTCTAAATTTGGTATAGCAATCTCAAAGTTTATGTGTTATAATCCCAAAATATGTTCTAGCACCTTCAAATCCTCCCAAACTAGGTGCCTGAGGGAAACTAGATTACTTAGGGATCCAGGTTTCTGGTCAGCGTAGACTATCTGTACAATAAGTGGCTGATGTACGTGACTACATAATCATACATTGCAGAATGTTAAAAGCATGTGTTCCTGTTGGTTTTGCGCTAACCATGTCAAACAATTCTTCCATTTGTCAACGTAAATGCCTCTGATTCTGATTTACCTGCATTAGGCAGATTAAATGTAAACTCAGACTCTGTGCTGCAGTTTGTAGCAGTTAGAATAATGAATCTAAAGCTGCATAACATGCTCGTTGAGCACAAACAGAGACAGGCAGGTCTGCCCCTGACACCGCCTCTAACAACTCATCATTACCTTTCTTCTCTGCATGCAAACCAGTCCCAGAGCAACACTTGGTAGCTGGGCGCCGCGGTTTACGCGTCTGTGTGGAAAGAGAAAAAATATATTTTGTAATGAATACCATTTACGGAGTAATTAGTTTTATGCAAACTAGTGAAGATGAAAGCAAAAATCTTTATAAATTATGAATCATGTTATAACTTATCATGGGTGCTTATCATCGAGTTAACGCACCTCCCTGTTAATTAAAAATGTTCACACAGAGTCAAAGGAGGGAGATAGTTTGCCGGCAGACTCATCAGGTAGCTGTGTCTCAGAGAAAACCAATTCTGAAGGAAGCCTTTGTTCTTGCTGCTCGCTCTACAAATCTCAGATCAGGGCGAGCGACGTAAACAACAATAAGGATGCAAGACCGGGAGAGAGAGGAAGGGAAACAAATACTCACAGGTTTAAAACCACTGATTTCCACTCTTTTCCCTTCCTGAATCTACATTCTTCCAAACGTTTGCCCATTGACTAGAAAAATCTCCCCAGGCCCCTGATGGTCCCTGGCTCTGCGCAAGGATGCCCAGGCGCTACAGCAACGCTCATAAAAACTCAATTCATCAAGACGAGCGTAATTTGCTCCGAACGGAAAGCGCCACAAAAGGGGGCGAGCTTGTCAGCGAGACAGGTGGCTGGAGATCTCGCTCTGATACTGAGCGATATGAATAATAGATTCTGCTAAATGTACGCCAGGACCCGGGCTGTAAACACAGCTGCCTCCTTTCCCTTCCAAAAGAACAGCTTGGCTGGATGAGAAGCCCGAGCGCTCTGCCTCCACCTGAGGACGGGGGGAGGGAGGGAGAGAGGGGGGGTGATTAACTAATCAAATGCACGGGCTAAATAGGAGGCAAGGAGAGAAAGAGGAGACAGACAAAGGGAGGGGGGGAGAGGTGCAAGTCAGAAGGTTTACCCTCGCTGGTTTTGCGAAAGCACTGAGCAGCACAAAGGATGTTGATTAGTGGGAAATTGATGTCAATCTAAACATTTTAAGAATGAGCTTTCAATGGTTAAGCAGTGACATTATTGAGCACAATCACTTAACTTAAGAAACCCTAGAAGTATAAGAGCTATATTTTGTATAGAATTACAAAACCGTCCATGTTTTAATAAATGAAGTAATCAATCAAGTCAGTTTTATTTATAGAGCCCCAAATCACAAATTTGTCTCAGAGGACTGAAAACATACAACACCCTCTATCCTTAAACCCTCAATTCAGATAAGGAAAAACTTTTAACAGATAGAAGAAAAGGGCGAAAGAATGAAAGGTACAGCGGAGGAAACCCTCTTGCAGGTGTCATATATACAGACTAGACATTAGTAGAGTTATAATATGGAAAAACAGAATGACAATAGTCAATAAAGTACATAACAAAGAATAATACACATATATATATATATATATATATATATATATATATTAAGTATAATAGGTTAAAAAGTAAACCCAGACTCAGCTAGGAGATCTGCAGGATCCCACGTATGAACACGCGTTGTTTTTGGAGTATATCCGGCACTTGAGCTAACATTATTTAGAGTATTTTTGGTTCTTGTTATTCAGGCTTCAGTTTTTGTTGTATTTGAATTGATGTTGAGCCTTTAATTCATATTTATCCTCCGTATTCAAACCCATAATGTAAAGTTGAAGCTAAATATGAAACATTAAAAGTGAAAAAAAGCATTTTATCCTTTGATATCCAAAAGGCAAGCCCACACTGTAGCTACATCTCCTCTTAAGTGGTTTGACCTGACTGAGTTAATAGGGTTAGCTCACCCAAATTACAAGACATTAGACATCTCAAAGCTTTCCACTTACCTCTTCAGAACATTCAGGGGTGGATATCTCAAAACCTTGACACATAAAACACGCCTCTGCTCACTCTAGAAGGTGTATTTTTTCAAATCTGGTATATTTAAGAGGCCTGTTCTCTTAACTTGTAACATTTTCTTTCCTCTTGTCCTTGTTTTTGTGTTTCTAAGTCAAATGCTCTGAATAATGCAGAGGCTATGAATGGTGTTTGTTTTGGCAGGGACTTTGCGAGATACAGTTCTGCGGGATGAAGTCACACATTGCGAGGAACATCATAGTGGTTTACTGACGGATGTGTTTCCTCATGAATTATCACGTGCATCTCGCCATTGACTCACAATGGACTACATTTCCTTGCTGATGTAATTTTCCTGCGCCAACCACCACCACCCACTCTCTGACACTTCATCCGCGGCTGCTCCTCTGCACATTTGATGACTCCCCAGATGAAATTTAGGAGGATTTTGCCCAGCCGAAGGTAATTAATTCTTCAATTAAAATGTTGTTAAACATTTTTAATGAGTAATTGGCACTGGGGAATCGGATACAAAACTATGTTTAACCAGAGACAGACAGACAACACAGATGTTTCAAAGTTGGTTTTTGCAAATCTGTTCATTGACCCACTTCTTTTCTCCCCGAGTATTGCACGGCGCAGAAATATAAATAAAAAATCAAATGTGAAGCGTCTCCTGGCACAGAGGATGTGTCCTTCATCTCAGGTGACTACTGCTTCATTTGGCTGCCTCTTTTCTTTCCACGCTCCCTAATTAGGGCACGAGACAGCACACAACAACCTGAAACACAGAGCTGCAGTGAAGTATGACATCACAGTGCAGGGACATCATCCACTTAACCTGATTTCATTTCAATGTGAACAAAGACGAGGACAGATAGATGGAACAGAGCATGTTTGATTAATCACCAGCAAAATGACAAATAAAAACAACATGCTTCATTTTTAACCCATTCATCAGTATTCCTTCCCTATACAATGTATGAAAGGTCTGAAAAAAGTTCCACCTGGTTTTATATTGAGACTTGTGAAAGTTTAAAGGCCAGTTGATATTAAAAGAACCATTTAAAACTCCCTCGGACATTTCACTTACTGAGGGCATCATATAATTTGTTATGGGAAGAATGTTGAAAATACAGACTCACTGGATGGCAGGCGATCTTCTTAACGACTTACAACAACGTCAGGCAGGTGCAAAGTAACAAAAAACAGGATTTATTCACATGATTTACAGACTTGATTAAACATAAGTAAAGATCCCCTCCAGACATGTTTAAGACATAAAAATAATCTCCTCTGAAGCATCATTTGTCTATGATATGGTTTTCCCCCCAAAAAAGTTAAATTAAATTCTTAAAATGACATCTACTTCTTCATTGATTCTCCTCCAGAATCTATGAATATGCAAATATTTTTCTTTCTAAAGAACATTCTCAGTGTTTGTGCATTGGAGGCTTCAAGTTTCCACATCACACTTTAGTAAGCTGCATAACTGACCAATGATTGGTTTCCAAACTACTTGTGATGTCACAAAATCATGCTTTTAGGCACACACCTTAAACTGAGATTCCATATGATGAACGTGAAAAAAGCCTTCTAGTGTCAAACTCTGCACAGTGAAGCTCAAACATCCAAACTAAGTAACAACAAGCAAAACACATTTTTGAGTGGAGGGTGATTTTAAACTTGATTCAGTAGGGAAAAAATACATCAGTTGAGTTCAGAGCAACAAATAATCTGACCAAGAAAGGTCTTTTTTATTAAAGTCAATACACAAGCCATGTAAAAAATATGCAAAGGAGTCTACTTTATTAAGTCATTTTGCTGTTCTATGGCTTCCTACCACCAGTGACAGCACTGAGCCCACTGTTGCTGAGCAGTACTCCGTGTAATTACAACTTATGGGTCCTTCACATTATGCACACTGGCCCAAAAGACTTTTTCCCATAGACGTACACTGAGCAACTTTCATAGGAATGAACGGGGCCCCGCCTCCGACGCTGTATCCAGTTCTGTTTCTAAAAAAATGCCTTTTTTTATTCAAAGAAAATCACGTTCTTTTTTTTGTTACTTTGCCAGTTTTTCCCACCTTGTAAGTCGCTAAGAAGATTGCCTACCATCTGGTGAGTTTGAGTTTTCAACATTCTTCCCATAACAAGTTAAATGAACTGCTCAGTGACCAATATGTGAGATGAGCCACATTAACCACTAATAATACTGAAGAATTCTGGATCCCTTTTCGGATGAATAAATAAATGGAACTATTGAAGATGTAGTAATTTAAATTCTTTGACTTCTAAGCATTAAACTTACAATAAATTACTTCCCATATGAACATATGACATCCTCTCACAATTAAACTAATATGTTAATGCCTTTACATACAGTATGACATTATTGGCACATTCTGCCAAAGTAGACTCAAGTTGACACATCCTCTTTCAGCAACTTGAATAAATCTACTTAACTGGAGTCTACAGTAGTTTTCCATTAGTCTTCCACTTTATCTTGGTGTTGTCTGCTTCACATAATCCTCTGCAAATAAACTCGAACACATCTGTATCTGAAGGAGCTCCTCTTCCTCTGCAGCAGGAGGAAGTGGGAGAGCATTTTGTTGCATATTCACGAGCTGCAACGTTAGCTAATCATGAAGCTAGTTCAGGGAGCCTTAGTTCATTACAGCTCTGCACGCTGTAGGATCCTGGTTGTTCTCTCAATTAGAGACTTGTAAATGTGTTGCTTGCTTAATCACCCAAAAACTGGCCCCTAGGACACACCCCTAATGCAACCCCATTAAGAGGGGCCATCAAAACAAAAGATCTGCCTCTAATGGCAATAATCCCTCACTTCTGTCCCGCCGAAGCCAAACTTGTATCTTAAATGAGTGATGATCGATGAGAGGAGGCCTCTGTGTCAAAGAGCTTTATTACTGGTGATGGATGTGCCGGGCACACCACACACCAAACCTCGACCAGGGCCCATCATCGTCAGAGCCGGCCCATCCCAAGTGTCTCTCACTTAACCCGCCATCTCTGGAAGTCAGATGGCCGCTCGTGGCACTGGGGGGGAACGGAGGGAGAAAGAAGGGCTTATCCAAACAAGCTCATTAGCACAATTAGAGCTCGTTTCCTGCCGATGGACCCCTGGAGCTCCCCTAAAGTTTGACTACACACTGTGTTGACTCGGACGGCGAGACTCGGGGCAGGAGAGGGGTGACGAGCATCTGCTTTTGCAAGCCAAAAACGTGATCTTGAAGCAGGTGGTGAAACGTGAACGGTGTGCAGAATATTTTACTCTGATAGCTATTTGTAACAAAGAGTTTGGGTGAAAATGATGTTTTTTATTTGCTTTGTTCTGTGTTTCCAGATGGGCAGGCTTTGCCTAATAGAACAATATCTAATCAGACTTAATCAGAGGTGATTCAGCTAAATCTGTCAAAACATTGTCAGTGTGTAAAGGGTGACTCTTGAAAAGGGACATTTTCACCTTGTCAGTTAATTTTTCAGGTCTTTATGTACATCTATATAACAGTAAGTCCCCCAAAATGCACTATATCTTCTTTTCTTGTATTTTCCTGTATAAATGATTTACTGCTTTTACATTAACCAGTATCAGACTCAGTGGATTTTGCAAGCAAGTACACTTATACACCTCGACACTTTTTGCCACATTTGTTGTATGTTAAATGTAACAATTTGAAGAAATAGTCTCCTGCCACTATGACTGGCACTGCTTAACACAGTAAGGTGGAAATGACTTATTTCTTATAAAATAAACTACATCATTTCACTTCACATTTAATTTTTGCTTGTATGTGATTTACATCCTGCCTGATACCTCTCTGTGTACTCTACGACCTTTGACCTTTGGATTCTTCACCATTGGCTGCTTGTTACTCTGTCCATCTAGGAGCTGTAGTGTCCTCTATGGATGCACTCCATGTTCTTCGTCTCTATAGAAGAGCATCCTCTGAGGGAATACAATCTAAAATGTAAATGTTGTCCATGTGAGCATTTCTAGATAAAGCTGCCGCTTTCCCCGCGCGCCGTACGCCAAGTCGCTGCAGCCATTAAGGTGCAGCACAAAGACACATAAACCCTCTAACGTCGTATTCTTCTTAATTATATATGGAAGCCATTATATTCCCCAGACGGCCCGGCATATTTAAAGAAACCAGAGTCCTTCAAACACTTCTCCTCTCAGGGATCTCATACTTAACAGGAGATCTGCTCTTAAGGGAGCCTCCTCTGGGTATGCAGGCTGGAAAGAGCCAATCACAACCGCAGTGCCGCTACACTGTGCCAACGCCGCCCCAACACTCAGGCTCATTACATATATTTGAAGAGCAACGTTTGCAGATGTACGTCTCAGCAGAGAAAGGTTTCCATGTTCAACATTCAAGGCAGCAAAAATCCATATTTGAATTGTAAACATCCTGAAAATATGATCAGTTTGAGGTTACCTTAAAATTGTGTGTTTCGACTGCATGTGCTAAAGCTGCTACTACCAAATGAAGAAAATAAACGTAAATAAAGACAAAAAAAATAATCATAGTTTAAAAAGTGGTCTTCAATTTACACAAAGGTTCAGTCCAGTAATATGTAAAGTTTAACACTTCTGTAGCAGTTTTTAAATCCAGGAAAGAGCTCAGCTGTAGTTTTGATGAGAAAAGGATGTGGTTAGAATTTGTCAATTATTGAACTGAAGGTACTAAAAGCTGACTTTTACAGGTTCATGTACCAGAAACTCAAAGCGTAGAGAAAATATTTTCCCTTTTAACCTTTGAAATCAGTAGAGAGTTTGTTCAAATACAAACTTTGCAGGAAGACAGACACCGGAGGAAAGGTACGAAAACACTCTTCTTCCAGCAGGAAGTGCCTCCACACCTCAGACTGTAATTAAAGGCCTTGCAGGGGCTTTCAGCTGCATTAGCAAGCGTTTCCAGTGACAGGTAATAAAGCAGGTCGGTTAATTGCAAATGAATGCACACACCCCCGTTCCATTAGGCATAAATAATTTGGCCACTTGGGTATGTGCCTCCCAAATTACTTATTCTTTTTGTGTCTCAAATTACCTATTCTTTCTGATGTTGCCTTTAGTTGATTAGCGAGCTGTGCACGACTAGCCATTGGCTTTTTCCAGGTTTTCAGCCTGTTTTCATTTTTCATAAGGTGAAGAAGTGTTCAGATCAGGCTGTGGATTTGTTTTGCTTTTGTTTGTGCACATGCACAGGGGCAAGCTACTTTCATTATTGGCGTGGTTGCTAATTTATGCAGTTATTACCAACTTTTGCATTTTTTGGTGTGATTCTGTACGGCTTTTCTTCTCACACCTTGTATAGTTTTTGCTTGGGGATGTAGGATGAATATTAAATAATGTTGCAGTGAGCTTATTGCTTTGTTTTCATCTGGTACACATATAAAACCAGTACATATGAAGTATAATTTTTCACATTCATGAAAGATTCATTGCCCTTGCATGTCTCTAATATACATAAACATTTTCAAGACAAAGGGACTTGTTACAGTTGGATCCTTGCTGCTGATTGCCTCTGATCCCAGTGATCTCAAAGTTAAAGTTTATTCTCCTCTTGATCTCATTAGAAGTCGTTTGCTGGCTGTGAGTGTGAACTGAAAGACCTGTAAATGTAGAGCAAGATGGGTTTTCTCATGCACGCGTATTATCATGTAAATCCCCTATGACATAATCAATTTTTAATTTTAAACAGCCCTATTTTTGAAAGTCATACGGATTTTCTGCTGTTTCTTTTCTCACATATACATAAATGACTTGAGATGTTTAATGAGTTTCACTTTCAAGTCTTGTGCAGATTTCATGTTGTGTTAGGGCAATAGAAGATATGAGTTTTGTCCTCCCTTGATTTTTTTATCACTTGATTTCACAATGCGCAAATAACTTACAATAACCTGCAGGCACTGCGAGAAATTCTGAATGCTGGAATAAGACTGACCAGGCTGCATGTCAGCAATGTGCATGGTTGTTATTCAGAGACGTTAGCATTAGCCTTTTTTTCTTTTCCATTTTGAACCCATCTCCCAGCAGGAAGTTGGATCAGCCAATCCGCTTGTTTTGATATGCAGGGCCGCACGACGGATTGACAGAGATTTGGGTGGGGTTCACATCAGATTCTTGGTCAACCTCTGCAACTTAAAGCTACCCTAACACCCTTTTCTACATTTACAGAGATGTTTACGTGTATGCTCACAGAAATATAATGCTAGCCTGAGGTTGAACATAAGTATGAAGCATCTTTTATAACAATTAATCTGAAAATCTTTACACAGTTTACTGTCACGTAAACTGATTCTTGTTCATCAGATTAAACATATTTCCTCGTTAGCAAGAAGATATTAAGGGTCAGTAGGTTATCTAAAGTCAAATTAAATGTTCAGAGCCTTGTTATATTAAGTTCCTGAAAAACGCCAAATTTTGTTTTGGTTCATTCGTAGATTTCCATGTGTACGACTTGCAAGCATTCAGGCATCTGAGACTCTGACAAATTTGTGACATTTGACAATATAACACTATGTCCTTTAAATTTAGGTTTGATTTCCTTGAAATAACGGTCTTTGGATGAGTTGAAGGAGCCTGATTTGATTGCCTTTTTGGGCACTTCCATAGTATAGCGCTAAGTTGGATGTATGGGAGCTATGGGAGGAAAATCTGAATTTATGATTTGGATGTGGATGCGGAAGGTATTTATATGTCAGAAACTGATAATTATAGTAACTCCATGAAATACATCACAGCTTGACTTTGTCCTGATTGGCTCTTCTCACTAAAGATTGTCTGTCTGAAATCTGTCCAATCAAGTCAGTTTGTCGCTTTTTGTCCTGGTGAAGTTTCCATTCAGCAGCTTCACCTCATTTTGGTTGGAGCAGGTGCTATCAAGTATTGTGACAACTTTGTGTTAATAGTCTAATTTATTCAAATTTTAAACTAAATTTACAACAACATCCAATGTTTCTCTTATCTTAAGCAGAGGCTATTTCAAAATCAGAACATTTTAATGAAACGGCATCATAAATCTGCTTTCTCTGCAGATTTAATTTAATTTCCTCGTAAAAATGCAGCGAGACTTTCACCAGTCAAACTCCCAGAAGGAGGTGTGATGGTGACCAGACCCCCCTCCCGTCCTCTCTCTCACCCCCTGCTGAGCGAGCCCGCATGTCGTCCCCAGGTTGCGACAGCCCTAATTAAAATGTCCTTCCTCATTATCATCGATTGCCCCGTGCATTTTGGAAAACAACTGCAGTGCTGAGCTCTGGCAGCGGCGGCAACGGCGGCCAAATATAGACATGTGACACTGGTCTTTAGCCCCGTCAGATGGTCCCGGTCCTACATGAGAGCGAGAAAAGTGGGGCAGCAGCCGAGTCTCCCCAGTGGACGCTGGACCGCAGCTCGCAAACACACACACGTACACACACACACACAAGACCGCAGATGGCCAGTGCCCCATTCCAGGGTTCATCAGCCACATGAAGAAAAAAAACACACACAAGAAAAACAAACTTTCAGTCATTAATGGTATGATTTATTCATTAACAAGTGTGTGTTGTCAAGAAAGTTTCTCATTTATACAATCTGTGACAATATTTCTAAGAGCTTTACTGGATGCAGAAGCAGTCGTGGATCTGTATCAGGCATACATTTCCAATAAAACACATTCAATTATTAATGATGTTGAAATGCCCCATCTAAACGAGAATATTTTTAAAAAGACAACTTCTACTCAGTTTTAATTCTCAGATTTATATCAAGGGCTAATTCTACTGGTTGGATGAAGACATTTGTACATTTGAAAGTCATATAGAATTGAGAGTCTAGCATCTGCAAGGTGTTTTTTTCATTCTAGATAGATTCAGTTGTCCGAAAATGTGTGGTGTGATAACAGGCTGATGATGTTCACGTGTGCGTTCATGTTCAAGTTTGTGATTTATGTATTCCAGGTCTGTATGAGTAAAGTAGGATAAATTAAACATGGTATACCATTGCTTTATTCATATGTATTTGTTTTTAAATTACACCATAAGAATAACTTAAAGGTCACTTGTATAAAAAAAACCCACAAGAATTAAACTAAAGGGGCATCAATTAAGCTGTGATGCTTATTGGGAACAAATAGTGTCTGTAACAGCAATGATACAACTTAAACGTAAAGGTACGAAAAGGTAGTATTACTTCCTTAGTCCTTTTGAAACAGGACATTGGGGCGGGACATTAGACATTGAGGGATCAATCTTAAATCTAAACTGATGGAATATAATTTATGGAGAGAGACAGGCAGACAGCCTCTCTCTACATAAATTAGATTTAAAGTTGGTTTAGTTGATAATTTTTCGTCACTTGTGGGCAGCGGAACAAGCTGTAAACACAACATTGGCATATTATCACCTTATATAGTTGATATGGCAAACGTGTTAGCAAAGAATTGCCTATTTACACATCCAGCAGTTATGGAGCATCATTAGCATTTATTTGGAGTCATGTTTGTGTCCAGCTGATGAATGTAAGTCCAATTTTAGCTCTTGTTTTTCATCTTTTTCACCAACTCTAAAGAAAAATATCTGGCTCTTTAGCTGCTAAATGCTTCACTCTGTTCACCAGCTAGCTGCTAACTTTGTCTGTCTGGGTGCACAGTGGGTTTTTAAGAAGTTTTTCACTGAAAACAGCTGCTTGCTGCTGCTGGAAATGCCTCTGATGAAATCACTGAGACTGAACCAAAACAGTAAAGTTGTGTGCCGTTAAATCAAAACAAGCTGAAAGTAGCTAAAATGCTCCATAGAGTTGAAGGGAACTGCAGAATTGAATGATAAATCTCTGTTGGTTAGACACTCCAAGCGACCCCTTTCAAATTCAACATTTGAGCCATTGTTCATACAAAAATATGCATCAATACTCCTTGAGTTACAGTGGCCTGTAATTGACCTAAAGTCATAGTTTTAATTTATCTAAAGACAGGGAAAGGCTTAGTACTGCAACATGTTGCCATCAATCATTCATCAGCCAATGTGGGCACTGAAACACGTCAGCCAATAAATGATTCATGGGAACATATTGCCTTCCATGAACCTTTTTTTTTCCTAATTTTAGATATTATTTCTAGGACCCTACACAGTATGTCTTATAGGGAGGCAAATAACTCACTTACTGCCCCTTTAAATACCAGTCTGCATTTTTATATCCAAAGCTTCAGGCTTTACCCGCTTGACGGACAGATGGACGGGCGAATGGACAGACTGAGTCAGGCAGACAGACACACAGGCATGTCAGAGGAGGCACGTTGCCGACTGGCGAGGCAGGAGAGAGGGAGCATCTGCCGGCGGGTTTGAGGAGCAGCCATGGCTTCTGTGAATCAGGATCTCCCCTGACGCCAGTGATGGGCCAAGAAGGGCCACGGTGGTGCCAACGGGTCAGGGGAATCACAAATGGTTCAAAATATCATCACCTAAAAGGGTCAGAATTGTCTAAACCTTCTAACATGCATTTACCAGGAAATTTACTCTTAAAGTTATATGTACCTTTTTTATGAAACACCATAATTTAAAGTGGTGATTTTTTTAGAGAGAGAGACATCTCCTGTCAATAAAACAGTGTAAGCAGTACTTCTTCCTTCTTTACTATTTGAATAGTTTGAGTTTCTGCTGATGGCGCTCTTTTGTCTTTTTAGCCATGGTGGCTAATCCTGCTCAGTTCTTCTTCTGTTTATTCAAAAAGTTGAATCATAAAATGCAGATGCAAAACACTATAAAGCAGAAAAGAACTACCAAACATGAAGTCAAAGTATTTAGAACAGCAAATGGAAAATACTTCATCATACTTGATACATGATGGGTTGCTAAAGGGCTCGTTAACCCAAAACACAAACAAACAAGTCGTGCGGATAGTTTCAGTTTTATTCATAAGATTAGAGAAATCCTTCATGAACCAAATTTACTTAGCGATGAACTAGTCATTAAAGGATCAGTCCCCATAGTGGTGTCTTGCCAAGCACATATGTTTGGTTGTCTAGATATATTCTGCCACCACCTGAATACAATGGAAGTACAATGAATTTCAGTGGGTACTGGAAAACTCAACAGCAAGATTTCTTTCAAAAAACAAACTTTTGGTTACTGCAGTTGTGTGTGGATAATCAACAGGCAACAGATTTCAGTATTTTCTAGCATAGAAATAATAATAATTAGGTGAACTGTCCCTTTAAAATCAGCAGTAGTTCCCAACCTGGGGGTCAGGACCCCACAATATGCCGCACGATAAATTTTACCGGTTAACAGGATGTGAAAGGTGTAAGAACACACTTAATTAGGTTTATTTTTTCAGACTCTGGATTTTTGAGATTTAATGAAGAGATATGCAACCTGTGATGAGGGGTTGGAAGTAGACATAGTTATGTTTAAGGTTTAAGGTTTAGATTTCTTCTAATATCTGCTTTTTTCTGTGAATTACTGAATAAGTTTACCTCTTCAGGCATTATTCTAATGAAACAATCTGAGAAGGAAGAAACATTTATTGGTTGAACTGGTCACAACCTGTAGAGAGATGCAACCTGGAATGAGGGGAAATAGACAGAGCTTTAGTTTATGGGGTCAGGAGCCAAAAAGGTTGGGAAGCACTGTATTGCAGCATGTAGAAACAAAAGCAGTGTCTTGAAACTACAAGTGCAGAGTTTTGTAACAACAGGGAAATCTCAGCAGGTAAAGTTTGGATCCAACAGATACAGTTCTGGTAACTGTGTCCTTCTGGGGCAATAAAACATCTTTCATATTGCCCCTTTAACATGGGAGATTATAAAAAAAGGCTTTAAGGGCAGAGTGCAACACAACAGTCACACTCGTCCGAGTTCCACAAACCCGATTGTCAGAGCTTGCCTGAGTGCGTCTCCTCCTTCCTGCTGGTTATCTACAGAGAGCCACAGACACCAGAGCAGGGGGGGCTTACCAAACACAACCGCGGCCCGTTTGACCACAGGGGAGGCCTGTCAATGGCCCAGATAGTTCTGGTAATTTCTCAGCGTTGACTCTACTGCTGCTCCTGTGTTTTACATATTCAGAGAGGGAATTGAATATGGGGGGACTCCCTTTGTTCTGGCGTGTGTGTGCTGGATCGCCGGGGCAGGGGCTGCGTTCTCTCCTCGCCTTGAAGACAAGAAAGGCACAAGGTATATTTGAAATACTGAGGAGAGAGGAAAAGAGAAGTAAACAGGATTAGTGTTATCAGCTGCACTTGCAAGGGAATGCACACACAAACACACACACTCGTACTGTATATATTTGAGAATGCAAACAAATACACTCACACAAGGATTTGCAAATGAAACATGAATAAGTAAAGCAATAAAGCATTCTCTTGATACGCAGGCCTCAGTCAGAGAAATATTACTCTGCTCGGACCATGTGGGCAAATAAGTGTTTTTCTTAATCTAAGTAGTCGAGCATGATTCTGAATGGAATGATAATTGACCTAAATGCTCCTCTTCTGTGAAGGCAGTGACAGCTACTCATGGCTCATAATGCCATGAAAGCGCGGGAGGCGAATATGAGGGAGGCGCCGATGCATCAATTGCAACCAAACAGGCGATCAGTTAAAATAAAAAAGCGCGCTCGCCAGTCAAAACGTCAAGAAAATGAGCGTGTGTGCGTTTCCCCCCGCGGCGCCTTGAAGAATGAGTGTGATTTTCTGAAACTTGTTTCTGCGTGTTTTCTGAATATCAGATATCAGAGGGGCCGCTATTTTGAAAATCAACCCCCCCACACACACCCAATCCTCTCATAGCCCCGCCCCCCTCCCCCACAATACAAGTGGCGGATGGTGCTAATTTCAAAAACATCATCTCCTCCACGCCGAGTTCAGGAAGTTGATTTATAGACGGTGCTCGTGGAGTTAATTGCAGTGCACAACACCAATCAGTCTTTGGGGAGATTTCTAAGGCAAGCGGGGATTAAATCGACCCCCAGCACAAACAAACAAACAAACAAACAAACATATTCATATCTCCCATATTTATTTATCAATGTTTTAGATTGCGGTCCGCCTCCGAGATTGCCCCCTTTTTCTACCGAAGATTCAATAAGTTGACAGAAACATTGTCAGCACCGGGGTGTCGCTTTATATCGGTGCTGCCAACAGATCCGTCTTTGGGAAAATGGAAATGTATGTGTTGAGCACGCCCAAGTGATGCAGCCCCCCCCCCCAGCACCCCTCCCTTGTAGGATCCTCGAGAGTTGCTCCTCCACAAAATGATCATCGTTGTGTTCGGAAGCATTCATCTTGATTATAGAGACAGAAATGCTTTGATAATGATCTGCAGGAGACGGTCGTCAGAAGTTTGTCAAAAAACACTAAATGTCAAATCCCCGGCGGTGGTATCTAACTATCTGGTGGTGTGACACTGGCTGTCATGCACACACACACACACACACTCCTCCTTTCCCAGACTTGGCCAATGAGACGTATGCCTCTCATTGCCTCCCATGCCTCCTCACTGTATTACACCGAGAGAGATAGAGTGGAGAGCATGCAGCTGCAGACCAGCAGCAGCAGTGTGCATGTGTTTGTGTGTGAGGTCGTCTGGCAGAACACGTATGTTCAGGGACACAAAAACACTGCGGGAAAATGGAAACAGTATTCGGCTCATTTGTTGCGAAGCTGTCGGAGCTGTTTGTGTGCTAAGTGGCTACTTGTTAAATGTATTTCTGTCAAAGTGAGTAAAAACTTTTTTAAAGGGGCTTAAAAACAATGAAAAATTGATATTACATTAATATTACTCGTCGATTGATTTTGATCTGCAACAAAGTCTGATGGGTCAAGAAACACGAGGTCAGGAGTCAGGAGTTCAGAAAGGTTGTCAACAAGCCAACAGTTTAGCCTGATTATCTAAACCAGTGGTTCCCAACCTCGGGGTCAGGCAGCCTCCAGTGGGTCACCAGATAAATCTGAAAGGTCATAAGATGAGAGTTCAGATTAATGGGAATAGAAACAAGGAAAAAAACCTGCTCTGTAATTTACATTTGTTTAACTTTTTACTAATCTATTCATTTTCCTGAAGATTCACCTTGTCTAGTCGCCAATAATTATTCAGTGAAACTATTTTGGATGTTGAGACTTGAAAATCACACTTCAGTAAGACTGCTCACAATTAATAGATGTATGCAACCTGTGACGAGGAGCCAGTGCTTCATATTAAGGGGCCACAAATATTTAATTATTTAGAAGTAACACTAAAAGTGAGTGCACCTGACATGTTGGATATAACCCCTAATGTTCAGGAAAACTGTGTGTGCAACTACAGCAAGTCAGGGTTAAAGCAGGAAGTTGGTCTGTAAACTGTGACGGATGTTTACATCGGTGAGTTCGGGTAATCATTTCACTGATCGCCTTTGTTTTATCTTCCAAATTCCAAAGTTTGACTAACCTCGAGGTTTGTTTCCAACCAGTCTGATTGTCTGAGCGCGCGTGTTGCCACATCTGACTTCTTTTTAGTGATGTTGCTAGATATCAGCAATGTTATCGTGTCCAACAGGCCAAAACTATGAAAATAACTTACTAAAACTAAAGTTATACAAAACTGGAATTATCCTTTAATGGTGACCTCATTTTGCGATGTGAACATAACGTCTAACCAATAAAACCACCACAAATGTTTCTGTAATCCTGTAAATAAAACACTGATATTTTATTGGTTTACATTTAAGGATGTTCCTCTCTGTTTTAGGTTCTGACCAGACATCCAGTTTTGACAGGAAAAGGTTTTAAGGAGGTAAAATTCACGTTGTTAAGATATAAGACATGTTGTTAATAGACTTCTTAAAATGAAAAAAAGTTTTTCATCTTATCGTATCTCATATATTTTTGTATCTTTTTACAAGAAATAAAAATTGAGCGTGAAAGTTCATTGTTGACCAAAAATATTGTAGTTTGACCAAAAGAAACTCACTCTAACTTTTTTGTTGTTACTCATTTCCATATTCAGGTCGTGTGATGACAAGTGAGCAAACTCCAATTGCTGATGAAGACCATGACATGCGACTGAAAGCTCTATAGTAAGTGGACATTACGTTTTTTTTTTATTGTTTTTTTTCGTCAAATTCAGAGGTAGCATTTATCTCAAATAAAATGCGATTTTTGGGCAGTCCACCCAACCTTTCCTCATTTAAATCTTATTCAAATCCCTCTTTCGTTTTCTCCAAAATCCTGTTTCAGGTTCAAACAAGTGAGAACATGGAGTGAAATTACTCAAACTGATGCTATATGCATCGTTTTTTAAATTCTGCCTCATACTGCTTCTCTAACTGACCTTCGTTCGACTTATAATTAGGTTTATCACATAATTGAGAACTAAAAATAGAAATTTTAATTTAGTTTATGACCTAATGCTGTTTTTGGGGGGTCTTATGAAGAAAATTTGAGATCATAATTGTCAATAAAATCTTAAATTACTGCATTAAGACTAACCTGAGAGACGCAGAAAAGGTGCCTGAGTACACAGGTTTGTATATTTATACATGTCCAGAGCTCATTCTGTGCTAAAATACAACTCAATCAGCTTTTGTCTGCCTACAGAATCACTCGCACACACCGTGCAGCAGCTTTATAATTTAAATGTTAATGACATCACAGGTTTCACTTCTTCAGTCGGGAGCTTTAGGAAGAGTCGATCACGCTCACAAATGCCGACTGGCAGGTACTAAACGGTAAACGAGTGGAATTCCTCTTTAAAATGCTAATGAGGGCTGGCGTGTCTGTGTGTGTGTGTGTGTGTGTGTGTGTGTGTGTGTGTGTGTGTGTGTGTGTGTGTGTGTGTGTGTGTGTGTGTGTGTGTGTGTGTGTGAGTGAATGAATGCACTTAACAGCCAGGCGGCCACTGTATATGCATGAGTGCTTGTGTATGCATTTGCAGCTTCTAAATGAACTGCCAGCTTTCAATACGATTACGCTATGTGACCTTTTAAAGGAACTGACATAATATACAGGATTTAGTTCATTATTGAGCAACTTTGTGCAACACAGGCTTTTATTTTTGACTAGTGAGATCACAAGAAAGCTGGGAAAAGAGCTTGGACAGTCACATTTTGTCTCACAACAGCTCCTGATTGAAGTTTATTATTAGAAATCTGCACTTTTTAGTAGATTTCACAAAGTTTTATGCTGTAAGAATGATCTTTTTGATAATATATCCTTTTGCTGGCCGTCAGTTTCTTACATATCTCAAATACGTCAGAGTTTCCCGCCGCCCCACTCGTGTTGGTTTTGTCTCCACATATGGCCGGAGTGGCCGCGCCCGGCGGCCACCACCCGCCACCGCCGCTGACAGCCTCCCCGGCTTCCTAGAGAGCAGGCAAACATCTTGAGCGGGTACAAACGTGGACCGACCCTCCCTTTGGCTGACGTCCAAACTCTGTCTCGCGTCTTCTGGGAGAACAAGAGGAGAAATGGAACAACTGGTTTTAATGAAACAATTACAAGACACTAATTATTATGTTAATGTTTTGCTACTATCATCAGCCACCGCTAACAGCCTCCTGCACCTAGAGGTTCAGAGCCTGCCGTGTGTCTGTGTGTGTGTGTTTTCTTTTCAGCTAGGTGGGAAGATGGACGTTTTTCAATACGCAGCAGTGTGTATGGCAGGAATGTGTTGAAATGTAAAAAGGGCCACAAAACGCCGGCTGTTGTCATTGAATGTCAGGTACATTAATTCCCATAATGCTCAGTGCAAATAAATTAGCAGCAGGGTTGCCAGTGATTCAAAGCCATCGGTTTTAGGTGTGTGTGTGTGTGTGTGTGTGTGTGTGTGTGGGAGCAGGAGGGGAGGTGGAGGGGGAGCTCAGGAGACAGGCCTGGAGGCGAGAACACACACATGAAGCACAAAAACACACACACACACACACACACTCGCAAATAAACACATGCATCACGCAGACGCATTAATACACACATGTAAACACATGCATCACATGCCCGCTCTGCCTCCACACACACACACACACACACACACATATGATAAGCAGCAGTGTTCTGTGGAGGGCATTGTTAATGCAGCAGCAGTTGTACATGTGTTGTGCATTAAAGGATAATTCCACCTTCCTGCAGGTCGTGGAAGCACCAGGTAAAAATGTTTGAGGACAACGTGCAGTAAATACACACTAAGCAGCCGCCGCTAACGCTAAATTACTGCATCTGCAGCATGTTTTAAAACCGTAGAGCATCTGAAAGAACTTGACACGTCACAAGTTGCATTTTTCTCCACAGTAGATGAGGTTTTTGTAGGTAGTGTGACCAAGAAAAGGACCTTCTCTGCTTCTTTGACAGGATGATTTAGGGATTCAGAATGTGATATTTGGTGAAACGCCACTGGTTGCAGTTGCAACCTCTGTGCAAAGCAGGGGACGTTGAGGATTTTTCAACCATTATTTACACATTTTTGATGGTTGCAAATGTGTAGAGCTGAAACGATGAGACAATTCATCAATTTATCAGCAACATTTTTGATAATCGTTATTCATCAAGCAAAAGTACCAAAGATTCTGTTGGTTAGACAAAACAAGCAATTTGAAGATGTAACTTGTAATTGGCATTTTTTTCAAAAATAATAAAATATAATATAAAAGTCATTTCCATCTATTATTGAGTCCTGCAAATCTTATTTTCTTAAAACAAGTGAATAATCTGTTAGTGCCTTGAGAATATATTAACCCTGTTTCCAATACAAATCAGCTTGTTTTCAAAATTTTCTAAAAGTGTTTTCAACAGGAACTTATTTCAGCAGACACCAAACCCTCAGTTCTAAAATAATATTTTTTTCTAAAACAAGTGCAAAAACCAGTGAGGTGAGATGATTTGGCCCAGTTCTGAATGGGTGGTGCCCTATACCGTCTTTTTCACACCTTTAGTTTGTTTGCTCTGGTCCGAATCAGTTGATGAGTTTGTAAACTCGGAGCGTTTTCTCTTTGGTTTGGTTTCTTTTTACACAGAGAAAAATCCAAGCGAACCAAAATGCATCACTACAAACCACGTGAAAATGTTCACTCCGCTTATTGGTCAGATGTGTCTGGGGCGGGAGCAAGACAGTAAATACAGGAAGAAGGTCCTGTGTTCTGGACTAGTGCATATTTCTGTGAGAGAAACATTGCTATGCAATTTCACATGGAGCAACGGCACAGTTGGCATTTGTTCATAACCGTGGTAAATATCTGGGCAATATACCAGGCAAAACTATACCAGCAGAATGCCAAATGCACTGCGAGGAAACATCTTGAAATACTATACTGTTTCACACTTTGCAAAGACGTGCTGCCTTCAGACGACTAAGCGAAACATGGGAGCTAATATTGAGCATACACAGCGACATGCTAACCGTCAACATGTTAAACGAAGACGCGTTTAAAGCGTGATATGTTAATGGTAGTTTATGGTCCTGATCGAGGTCAGATCACGTTCCCACCGCAAACGAACTGCTCCAGAATTCGTTTGGGACCAAGACCACGTCCTCTCAAGGGTCTCGGTGCAGTTGTTTGGTCCACACCAGAGCACGATTGACAGCTTTCACATCAGCCCAAACTAACCGTACTAACCGGGCAAACGCACCAGGGTTTGTTTTAACCCTGGTTAGGTGTGAAAGCACCCTAAATCAGTCAAAAAAGTCAAATGTTATAATTAAAGGGTCACTTAAACCAAATCATAAAAAAGCTGAGTAAATATTTTCTGTATTTAGGCAAAAAGTAGCTCAGATGAAAACTGTTCACAGCGAGCATCCAGGACTCCAGGCTTTTTCAGATGTAATTTGTCATTACATGCTAACGTAGAAAAGGTTTCAGTCGTAGTCATCTGGACACTGTTTTTCAGAATCAAGACGTTTCGGCTCCCATCCGGAAGTCATTCTCAATGATTACATGCTAACAAAATTCCATTCACCTCTATTATATTGTTTTGGAAGCCAAAATCTCTCACACAGTTATCTCAAAAGTTCACAACCAAAGCATGCATTTAATTATAGCACTTGACTTTTAAGAGTTTTCGTGTCCATTTTTGTTCGCTGTTTGTTGTCGGTGGTTGTTTCTCAGCCAGGTCTCTCTTTGAAAAAAAGTGTTGTTTATTCTCGGTGGGACTACCTGGCTGAATGATGGGTCAATGAAAGGAGTAACAATGTCCCAGACTGTCTGCCATAAGTCAGTGAAAGAGGTGATTCATGAACAGTGGGCACTAGGTCTTGGCTCGGACTCTTTGATTGAAACCTGTTTAGCAACAACTGCTAATTTCATTACATGGTGTCAGCGCACACTGAGCGGCTCCTAAAGGGCCCGCTTTGAACTCTCAGGGCCCAAACAATGACACGGGCTAGACAGGGGGCCTGATGGGAGTGTGACAGGTCAGTGGTGGGAGGAAAAACAAAACCTCCCAAAAAAAAAGGACGGCAGTTTTTCATAATGCTGAAGTCTGTCAAATATTTTGATATGTCCCACACACCATGGTGCTGCTCCTCCTGGGCTTTTTGCCTTTCAGCGCGAAAACAATTGACTTTCTTCACGATCAAGTCGTTCGCCTCCCTGCCTTCAGGCAAAACCTTTCATGAGGAGCCATGGCTTGCCGTTGCAGCTGTTCCGCTGGGGTTCTTCCCATGGACACCGGGGATAAAAACTCTTTGAGGAAGCCACATCAGTTGTGTGGCCTTGCAGGTTTCCCTCTTTCTTTATCTCTCATCCAAAACTTGGCTCACAAGAAACTTTTTGGTCGTTTTTTCTTTGTCGGGCTGGGGATGGACTAGGTTTGATCTTTTTCTTTTCTTTTCTTTTTGTCGTTAGTGGTGATGATTAACCAACTCAACGATAAGTTCAGTCTGCTCATCATCGTTACGTGTTTCTACAGGTACAGCATTGCAAAAAATAAGCACTTGGATTACTTTTTATATTATTATTTAGTCACCTTTCAAACCTGATTTTTCTTAAATGAAGAGTAAAAATCTACCAGTGGGGTGAGATATTTTTACTTTTTTGCGGTGCTCCAGGCATTTTCTAGAAATGAGGGTGGACGTCTTAAACCTGTAATGCCATGTGTATGATATTTGGTGCATGAGTTTCTGAGACCTCTACATCCTCGACAAGATCAATATGTACCTGAATCACCTGTTATATACAATCTGGCATATGTTAACTGCCCTCTAGTGGATCATCAGTGCAGTGCAGGAAGTAAAAGACTCTTATTTACCAAATTCAAGATGGCTGCCTTCTTGTTGCAACTGACATGATTTACAAGCCGCTCATTTTCCTAATTTTAAGAGAATTATGGTATAATATTTTAAGATGAACATTTGCTGCATTGAAGCAGCATATAGTTACTAAAAAATGTAAAAGTGTACTTTATTTTGCCATAATATAATGTTGAAAATGCATGTATCAAATATGTACGCCAATGTTATACACTCAATTATTTAATTAAACCAATTAAAGGTTGCAGAGTAGAAACCAGGTTATTTATACATAGCTTTATATATATAGCCTTTCCTTTCATAACTGTGGTAAAACCAGAGCCTCTCCAGAACTCAGCAAGTGGCAAAGTAAAAAGTGAAAAGAAAAAAGTAAAGGTGGAGAGCAAGAACGTAAGCACCAGTGACACAAAACAACTGACAAAGAGCTATAATGAAAGCTATATGCAGATACAATAAGTAGAGGAGAGTAAAGAATAAAAACTATACACTAAATTGAAATTAGAAAACTATATACAGTGTGTAGTGTAATATTTGTCCAAAAAAGCAATAGTCCAGTTTCCCCATATATCCTGAGTAAAGTGGGATACTGATAGATATAATAGCATATAATACAATATATGGTAATGTGCTGGAGTGAAATACACTTTATAGAATAAGTTAATAAAAATAAAATTACAGATCAATATTTATAATATGCATGTGTATTACTATATATATGTATAATATAAATGTAATTGAAATACAGTATTTACACGTGAATAACATACTATATTTAAAATAGAAAAATAAATAAATGAATAAATGCAATTAAATTTTATATTTTCTCAAATAAATTCCTTTGAAAGCTGAATGTGTCATATATAAGACACACATACAAATAATACATGCAAATTTTAATTGGATAATATTTCTTTTTATAATGTTGAAACATTCAGTAAACACCTGAATTGAAAAAAAAATAGGATTTTCTGATAATCCTTTCACAGGGTTAAGACAAGATTCCTGCTTTAGTTTCAAGAAAAGGGCACAAAAAGTGAGATTTACCGTCTTAAGGCTAAAAAATAGACCAAGTCACTTGGTAAGATGGACATTTTTTTGCAGTGTGAACAACTTTTTACAGTGAGTGAACAGAATAAGAACAGCAGACTTCCAGAACATGCACCATGAAGGTAACTTTGTAAAGTTCACTGCGGATAGAGAAGGCATATGAATATTCATGAAAAATTACCCGAGCTCACTGTGCCTGATAGCAGGCCCTTTTCTGCCGCAGTATTAGGCCTGTAAAAGAGATGAAAGGCTTGTGAACCATCCCCACTTCCTTGGCCTTATACTGGGACACAATGGCCAACCAGCCGCTCAATTAGTCTGCCATCTTAGACTGACTGTTTGACAGGTCTAGCTAATTGTTAATCCCGCCATAACTGTTGCTCAGAGTAATTAATCATGTAACAAAAGGGCTCTCAGTGAAGCAACCCCACCAGTGCGGATGTGTGTCAAACCAGGAAGCGAGAGCTGTGAAAAAGCAGCAGTAAAGGTTGTCCAATTTATAGCTGAGGTTGATCAACAAATATTTAATCTTCATTTGCAGCACCTTAGTGGTGGCGAGCGTCCGTGTCCGTGGTTGTTTTTCCCGGATGTAAACAAGTGCGTGCGTGAGATCTTCTGGCTTATGTTAATGCGGCCCCACAGGAACGGGTTCCAGGGGTCAAGGACCATTCATCATGAGATGGAGTGTCATTTTCTCCACTTCATACGCAGGCAGCTGCTTAAGAGGAGGAAGAGAAAAGGAGGTATTCTTTGAGGGAGGAAAGAAAAGGCAGAGCCAAGCACAAGCCAGGCTTCAGAAAGGAGATGCCAGGGAGGTGGGGGGTGAATAAGAACACAAGGTGCCACTGTGTCAGAATTCAAATGTGAGCACAACCGGTGATGTCATTCACCTCCCCAACCCCACCTCGAGTCATAAGACGAGCAGCATTCCTGGGAACGGGAAATGGACACAAAGAGCCACCGTGTTTTGCAGTTTTGCAAAACTGACTCATTTCGTTGTGACCCATAAGTGATTTTTTTTCCCTCGGTGTGTCCAAACGATGATTAATATCTGTTTTCTATCTCTGTGCCGAATGGTCGCAGTGGCAAACAAGAGCACTTCTTGTTCAGATGCAAAAGGAATTCTAGGCTCCCAGGCAATGGGATCTCATAAAGGCCAAATTGGATAATTTGAGGGAAAATGGACAGAGGTCATATCTCATCTCCATCTTTTTTGTTTCTTTTTGGAGATTTAAAGATAGTCACGCAAGAGATTTGGTGTCTATGTTGCCAAGAATTTGTTAGGTGTTGTTTTTGCTTAACGCTGCTCGGCAATAAAAGATCAAACTGCTGGAATAAATGAAGGCCTGATAGTTCACCTCATCAACCGTCATAATCACTTCTTGAAAGTCTTCCTAATTTTTCCGACACTGCACCAAACCTCATTTTCCCTCTGCGAGTAACAATCAGAAGTCCAACACAAGCAGCCAAACATGACAAGAGCTGCGTTATTGCTATGCCAAAAGGGTGAAAAACCTGATGATGTGAGCAACAAAACAAAAGCCTCTGGGGAGCCACTGCCTGTCCCGCCGATTGACCCACCTCCACCACCACCGCACAGGACCAAACCACAATACCACACAACAAAAACCTGCAGACAATAAACAGAAACAGTAGGAATCCTTCCCTAATTTGACTTGCTCCACAGGTGGTCACCAGCTGCTTACGAACAGGTTACTGGGGGCCCCAATGGAGGAGCTGGGATTTTCATTTTAAGTGGAACAATGGGCAACTGCTCAGGTCCCAAAACCAGGAGGTCGTTTCTTTCTCTGTCCTTTTTAAAAAAAAAAAAATTTATTTGGCAGTGCCTGGAGGTAAGTCGCAGCAGACAGTGAGGTCTTTTGTCTCTACGTCTGTGCACCAAGATGGGGGCTATCAGAAATTCCCCCTGTCTTAGTTCACATGATTCAATGAGAGCCCTGTGTGTCAGTCTGAGGGCTGTTCTTTTCTTGTCTATTCATGTCGTACACCGGAGGGAAAGACCCGGCTACGCTGACGGCTGGAGGCCTGCTTTTACTCATCCAACGAGACAACAAATTCTGCAGAACTCAGAATTCGTTTAACTCACAATTACAAGGCTTTTCATACTGAATGGTCCTTCAGTCGAGCCAGAATGTTTGAAACGGGCAATGGTCATCCACTTAAAATCCTTGAAATCTCTTAAATTTGCTACCATACCTTAGCAGAAAATCTCCACTTTCAGATTAATCTCCGTAGCAATGACCGAGGATCCAGATAAAGAGATGAAAACAATCTTTTGTTTTTGGGCCCTGGCTGAAGACTCGGAGGCAGGCACATGGTCAGATTCAAGGAACTTGTCTCCACACAAATGAAAGATGACTCTAAGCAGAGGATGTCTTGAAGGCAAAGGGGCTTTTCCAATAATCCCTGACTAGATCTTGTGCATGGAAACCCAGACTACACTCCTGAGGCATAAACAGACACCTGACCACCCAATAAGATGAAGTAAGTTAGTGTAAGTAATTATTGTAATGTGATTCAAGGATGCAACATCTTTCTCAAGGGAAATGGAACAGCACATAAATATCGGGGAAAAAATGCTGGAAAAGAAAGAAGAATGTGTTAATATCAAGATTTCTCAACTCAGAGATTTTCAGAGATGGTGATATCTAAAGTCACAGTAAAAACTGCGCAGCATTAAAGACTTTATTAAGTCTTATAGTTAATTTAAGGCATTAAACTCTGCTGGCGACCACTGGGATTGCAACACCATCAGATGTCTGGCACATGGACTAAAATGAATAACAATTTGCTTTATGCAAATTGGGAATGATATTGTCCAAAATTACAGGGAGAATTGTTGAATTTGTCATTGAAATAGCCTTGGAAAGAAACAGTTTTTCTGGCAATAGCAGAAACGGTGGTTGCTGGCACACAGTGTGTTCATTGGACTCCACTAATGTCCATTCTGCTTGGTTTAGAACGGAGTTTCTGTCTACTCAAACCACACATCTTCCAAAAGTGAATGAAACCAAAAGTGAAATAGAAGAAGAATGACTTCATTTGAATCTGAGTCACTTCATTTGTCTGTAACAGTCCCACAAGAAAAACTAAATCAATATCTCGTCACCTTGGAACCACATTTTGTATGAAAGCAGCAGCAAAGAACAGCTGGAGGCCAATAGTTACCCTAGAAATGCCTTAGAGCTATATTTTGATGGAAATTCTTCATCAGGTTTACAAAATGGTGCATATAGGGTCCTCTTGTTAAAGTTATTTTCCATTAAAAAAAAATCTGTAGCAACAAGTAGGATAATCGAATAGAAATGCCGTAAAAAAATTGTTCTTCAGGTCAATGTAAAATTAAGATTTTAGACATGATCTTTCAATTTCTTACTCTTTGACTGGTTGAAAGGTAGAAAATTAGCAAATGGAAAGACAGAGTATTTTCCCTTTCTTTCAATGCCGTGAGTTGTCTGAGAGGGGTTTAACTCCTCCTAAAGTCCCGGCATTACTTGATTGTGATTTGCCAATGGGGCCGCCCATCTCACCGATCATCACATCAAACATGTCATTTTTGGGTTCTTAAGCATAATTTTATACACATTTACACCAAATTCAGTCTAAAATATTTGGTATCTCGAGAAATTTGAGGTGCTTGAATTGAATTGAACAAACGTTTTTGGGGTTTGAACAATGCTTGACCAACATGAGGTTCTACATCCCAAAAGCTTTGTGAGGTTGAACAGGTTAATTGTCAGGATGTGATTTTCCCACAAAACTGTCAAAGGAGCCACATAAGGAAAAGTCACATGAAATCAAAATAGACTAAAAATAAAGGAATGTAAAGGAATTCTGAATATTCTTGTTGCCTGTAACCACGTGAGTTCTACACCTATTAATTGATGTATTTTCTATGTATTTTTTATTATTTTTCATCCTTCCCTCAGAGTTCATTTGGGGCTGCAGCAGATGAGCCGTGGCGGCGGTGTGCTGTCCCTCTGGGTCACCTTAAACCACGGGCAGGGTGCTCAGCCTCTCCTCTCAGTGCCCTAAAATAAAACTTTCATCTCTCTCGTCATCGCATCCTGAACTTGCCCCCACGTCCCTTCATTTAAATTCACACAGCTGATGTTTGTTGTGAACAGACACTGTCAGAGAGGATAAAGAAAGGTTACCTGGTGGCTGAGAGCGAGACGCTTTACACCAGCAGATTTATCCACACTGATGTTTTGATGTCACCAAAGGCTCCTCCAGGCGCTTTGCTGTTGTAACGAACCAAACCCCAATCAAATCTTTGAAGTAGTCATGTATGCATAAGCGCCGTCTACCTTAATGCTAAATAATTAGCAAGCGAGCGCGTGGCTCACTGGGATTGCTACCTCAGGGCTAAACTTGCTTTTCCTGCTTTGATCATTACGTTAATTAAATCTGGCTCCCTTGACAGGTCGGGGGCTAAAAAACAGGTAGGTGTCATAGGCACCTCGGCGGAGACAGAAGCACCTGGTGTGTGTGAGCGCTCCAGCTGTCAGCGGCGATGCCTTAAGAGTCAGACGGCGGTGGCGTTAATTCAAACCGATGTCCCAAAAGGGGAGGGGAGGGGAACAACTCAATTGTAAGACACCCCGATTCTCCAGTCTGGAGGCCGGCGAGGCTGCATCTTTGCGGCAGCTTTGGCCAGAGGAGGAAAGAAGTCATGTTGTCAGACCTCAGTGTCAGCTCACGTCATAAACAGCGCCTGGGGGACAAATTAGAAGTGTGTTTGGAGAGATGTGTCAAAAGTGTTCTCGGTCCACATCACAGCAAAGAAATCGTGCAAAGAGGGACCTAAACCAAAGTCAAATGCCAAGGGCAGTCAGAGAAGGGACTCACCTATGATTTATTTAAATCAAAATGGCTTGAAACTGTGAGTAATAACTCAACTGTGCATTCATGTGTAGTCTTTTAATGTAATAATTCATGAAGGGCTTTAACAGGAGGTCAACATAAGAACCTAACTCAACTCACTGATCATACTGTAGTTAGTGTACAAACACTGCAACCGAGGTCAAAGGTCACATGGGTGTAGGTTTGGTTTCAGAAGTGAATGGGCTCAGTGAAGTCATGGGTCCTTCAATCAGACCAAATATGTGAATGCCGTTTTCTGCATTTGCATATTTTCATATAATTATATATGATAATTTTGGCCATCGTCCCTTCCATATGTCCAACAAAAGAATTGGAAATGCAGCATTAGTTTCTGCATTGGGAATAACCTCCTGAAATTCACATTTACTTTCCTTGACAGAGAACTAAGACTGAGATAAGGTTGTACAGCATCTTTAACCACAAACCAATACAGTTTTATTTCCCCCCAAATCCATACATGTCTCAGGAGCACTTTTGCTGTCTTATGTTTGATTAATGTTCAGTTCTCTTGTATTTTTATTAGAATATTAAAATTACACGTCATCCCCTATGTATTAAAATACAAAGTGAATGATTGTTTTTCCCCAAAGACACGCAGAGGAGAGTGATTGTTGTTTTCATCCCTTAGTAGTGTATCTGGAGCTTCCTGTCAGGCTGTGTCCCGCTCCACTAAGCTCCACCAACCAGATGTTTAGGGCAGCCTAAGAGACTCGTGTCTTTAAGACCCAACAGAACTAACTTCATCAGGCTAATGCAACATTTGCTACACTCTATCTCTTTTGCTCCCACTATACACACCTTTATACAGACGATCGGCATAGTCATAGTGAGAAAAGGAAGAATTCTTTATACATTACATTTCAAAAGAACCGAACCCAACCTGGCCAAACTCAGTGCTTCCTAAAACGAAATGGCCCAAACCCAATGGGTCCCAACAAAGTACTGGGTTTTGGTTTGGGTAGCAAAACTCTACCAAGAGCTGACTGCTGCTCACAAAGTTGTGACTGCACAGATTCATGTACCTGCAGTTTTATCACCTCAGAGCTCATCTGGGACATGACAGCTCAAGAAGGGACACTGTTAAGAGAGATTTGATAGGTTAAATCCTCTGTGCTCCAGCTGCAGGTGCATAAGTACAAAAAATGCTCTAATTATTAATATTTCAAGTCTTGAAAAAGATAAAAACATGTCATTTTAAAGTAAAAGTCCTTTTTCAAGAATATCTTCCCTTAACCCTCATACTCCGGCTGGGAAGTGGGTCTTTCCTCCACAGAAGCTGACACAGACTGCAGGGCAGAAAAATCTCCCTGTCCATGATGAAAATAAGGCAAATGACATTAATTTCATATGAAATAATCTAGATTGTGTTTGTTGGATCAGCACGAATTCAAAAACGACTTTCTGTCTGAGCCCAGCGGCCTTTCCTCCACATCCTCATCCAGCGCCCCACACCACAGAGCGTTCAGTAGTAATTAGTGTCTTCAATATGTTTAACCATCCCACATACCTGTTTAATCAAACCATTTTCTGGGCATGTATTCAACCTTCAAAGGCAGCGTTTGAAAAGGACTCGGAAAACACAAAAGCGAGTCGTCTGTGAAGCTCCTTTTGATCTAGATCATTAACGTTTTGGAATCAGAAGTTGACATAAGGCCCGGTTTTGTTGCTGCACTCCTGGATCCATTTCTGTGCGGTGGAAGTTGAAGATGTTTGGAAAATTGCTCCGATTATAGTGTTCATGTGCCATTTGATACCGGTTCCAAGAACAAGGGGAGCTGCAGCCAAACCAGACTACACCAATAAGAGCTGGCGGAACTGGCCGTCCTTTCATAGACCACATGGTCTCTTTACCGAGTGGACACATTTTATTATCATGGTAATCGACTTTGTAATTTCAGTGTGAACAGCCCCACCCTGCTCCGTTCACAATGGAGAGATCTCAACACCAAGTAAAGCAGAGCGTATCAAGGAACAATAGTTTACTATAAAGGACAGATGAACTGGACACTAAATATTTAAAAGGCTACAAGTTTGTCATTGTCCATCAAAAACTTAATATCTTGGAGTAAATTCATCAGAATAGCTCATTAGAGCTTAGATAAACCCTTCACTATACTGATACAACTTGTAAAATCTGCTTTCCGCCAACATACATTAGCTCAAGGTTTGGCTGTTTGCATCAAAGATTGATTCCATCGTGGAAAGTTGTCGCATGTGTTCAAAGCGAGCTGATGGTAGTTCTTCATCACTCTCCAACAGAAACATCAAATGACGACACAATACGTTCTTGGACTTCATGAAGACGGTTCAGACAGAGGGGCAGGCCTCCCACACTGAAGCTCACTCCATCTCCAAACCTTTTAAACACGAGCCCGTCCTCGTCCGTCCTCTTTGAGACCGATCCACTCTGCAGCGCACGCATCAAAACCGAAAAGCGCTCATCATCACATCAACTTAGTCTCCTGTCTATTTCTGTCTCTCTCCTCGAGCCTCGAAGTGGCAACGCCTGCGGGCAGTGTTTCTGAAAAATCACAAGAACTGAATTTCCTCCCTGGATGGAAAATAACAAAGGCATTCCTCATGACAGGCCCTTCCTGTCATCTGCAGGCCACAAGTCAACTGATCTATTAATAGAAACCCCCTCCTCTTTCCTTCTTTATTACAACCAGACTGCAGAACTCTCATCAGGTGATTTGATTAATAAATTACAGATGGACAGGAAGTCTGTGAGGAGTTAAGAAAAGGTAAAAACAATAAGAGAGATACTATAGTAGATACTGTGGTTTCTGGGAGGAAAATGCAGCAGTATACACCATTAAATATTCAGTTTGATTACACTTTACTCTGTCGCAGATTTCTGACCTAGTTCAGAGTAATTAGGTTTACACTGTTCAGCCACTTTAGTAAACAAGGATATTTTCCTGGTGAGATAACTTTGCATCAGCTCTCTCTATCTTGGCACAGAGCCTCAATGGGGATTATCTTCGATCTGAAGATACCTATCAGCTATGTTGATATTGCTGCTTTAATAACAACACTCTGACCTACTGGGAAAGCACAGAGAGAGCTCAGTGTACTAAGATTTTCATGACATATTTTTAATGTCTTCATTGTCACTCGTACTGTACATACTCATGGCTTTGTGTGGTGGAGCAGGTGCTGCCACATTTGTCTCCACAACCTAAATGACTGATATACACTTGTTTGTAGGTTAGGATTAAAGGAGAATATCATCAAATTATGCATTTAGTTTCCAAACATCTGTTTAATGCTTAGAAAGAAACACTGTTATTGTAACTGATACAGGAACTCTACATAAATATGTGAGCTTTGAATTTATTATGCAGCGTGCAATTTTACAGTATGTAATTAATATATACATTTGTAAACACATAACATTTACATTCCTGGTACATGGAGTTTATATAAAGGGTGAGTTCATCCAAATTGCAATAAAAACATGTTTTCTTGGTTACCTCTATTGGCACCTAGCCGATGAAGTTAGTGTGGTTTTATTTGGAGAGGTTTTGAGATTGAGACATTTTCAATGCTGTGAGCACTACAAATACAATTCCATTCACCTCAGTTGTATTATGTTGGGGGCTGAAATTTTAGAGACCCAAAAAAATGTATAATAATTTGTAATTTGGGTGAACCAACCTTTTAACCAATCAAATCAAAGCAAATTATGCTCTGATTGGCTGCATACTGTCAAAAACAAGCCAAATGTAAGTTTAGTATTCATATCCAAATGTGAAATCAACCAAGCTCAGCAGAGTGTTTGTGTTCTAATTCAAACTCTTGTACGGATATGATAAATTACAAACTCAATCTGTCTTTTTCCAAAGAAAAGAAAAATTTTCCTGGTGTTAGCAGGTACACGTTTTCAGCCTACGAGTAAAACGGTTAACAATCTATACATGTAGGTGTGTATTTCTGTTAAATGGTAGACATACTACGCGCTCATCCTTTCCAATGTAAACACACATGAACATGACAAAGTATGTGCTGTGAGATGCTACACTACATCCGTCACCCATCAGTGAGCGTGTGCAAACTCTCAGGCAGACAGACGGTCGGTTGGTCCATCACAACAGTCGATCGTACACTAATATCTCGGGGCATCAGCAGCTATTCCAGAAGCAGAACTAACAAGTTAAGCCCAAACATTGGGTTTGCATGGCAGTGGGGGAGTTTATGAGTGTGTGTGTGTGTATGTGAAGGGGGGGGGGGGCATGCATACATCAAACAGACGGTCGGTCAATATTGGGGTATGGAGAATCAACACGCTTTTTTAAAGGAGAGGCTTATGCTCAAACATCACAGTGCCAGTTGCCGGGCCTGAGCATTTCCCGAGGCCCTGATCGCCATTTCTCATTTGTTGCATTAGCAGGAAAGACGGCATACAAATAAAATTTCCCTGAGCAAGGGAAGTATCTTTGCATACAAAACAAGGTTGTGTGTAATTTTCAACGGGGCGAGAGGGGAAATGAAAGTGTACGAGGGGGAGAAATATGCACCTCCATCAGCGATGCGGACGCAGTCGGCAAAACACATTTATGAAATTAGCATTTTTGAAATAGTGCATTTAAAGAGCCAAACAGCTTTCCTGATAAGGTTAGGGTTAGAGGTTGGAGTTAGACATGAAGAAGGTGGAACTGGGCACATAATTTGATTATTTGGATGGTTTTCATTTACCTCTCTGGGTTTGCATTCACCTGGGAGCACTTTTCTTTCCGTGCTTTCACAGAAAAGCTTCAATTTTTTTCTTTTTATCTCACCTGAACTGAAGGTTTTCATGGACATTTAGGAACTAAGTGAGTCACATTAGATGTAAATTTGGGAGCATGCACAACAGCTTGCGTCATTCATTATTAAGGAGAAGAATAAAATGTCTTGTGTAGTCATTTGTGCCCAAAACAGACTCTACTTTTACTTACACTTCATTTTTAGAAGCCCAGTTGAGCTTTATTGGCCATTCTCCAAAGCACAAACACACACAAACAGCCATTCCTCTTCAAAATATTAGAGTCTTTACTGATTGCCACCACCTGCGTTATCACACAGGCTACTAAACAGATGCATGAGAACGACTTCAGTGTAGAAATCACAGCTGAGACGTGGCGTGAAATCTGGCAAAATGCTATAAGAATCTGTTTGAGCAGCAGCACAGAGAAGAATTCAGCACTGACTATGAATGTCTCCCAGTGGAAGACATGAAAAAATATCCTGTCTCTGACCACAATATAAGATGACAGAAGACACCTACAACCACTGCATGTGGCCTGGCCACAAAATAGTACACTGCTGGTCAAATATAGTGCAGTAGCTGGAGAGTATTTTTGGTGTCGGGTGTGATGGGAACCCTCTCTAAGTTTTCCTTATGGGAAGATTCATGATGAAACTACGCAAGGCTGCTGTCTGTGTCAGATATGTGAATCCTAGGACAGCAAGGCATCAAAATTATACAGTGGAACAAAACTAGAGCATTTTTGTTTCTTTGAAACTTCATCTTGACAGCATTAAACAGTAATCTGTATCTTGATTTACATCTGTGTTAAATGGATCATAGGTATAGAATACAGAATATGAATGTATTTGACCAATATACCAAATTCCACATGCTCTCTCATACCTGCATGTTTTCCTCATGCAAGGACACACAATCCCACAATTCAAATGCAAAATGTACTTAAAGTTGACACAAACCCATGGTTTTGGTCATTTGCAGGTGAAAAGGCGTCTGGGTTAAAAATGCAAAATCTCATTGAAAGGTTATGTCTAGGTTACCTACAATGGGTGCTTAAACAGCATTTCAATGGCTATATTTCAATATGTAGTTATGACTGGCTTCACATTGAAATATAATCTTTTAAAATGCCATTGTAACAACACTTAAACAGTATGAAACCTAGACCAGTTGTTCCTAGCCTCGGTCTCTGAGTCATAAATGCATCTGAGGTGTTGCGATATGATTAACAAAGAAAGGTTTCCCAAATAGCTGCATGCACTCCTCATTTAAAGTACACGAAATGAAAATGCCAGGTTACATACAACCATTGTTTTTGACTATCACTGCAAGTCAGCTTCATATTGCAATATAATCATTTAAATGCTGTTGAAACAATGGTTATAGTATGTAACTTTGACCAGCTGTTCCCAACTAAGGGATTGGGACCCACCCAATGAGTCACAAGATGCATCTGAGGTGTTGCAAGGAGGGGATTAACAAGGAAACATTTCCCGACGTCCAGGTTAAAACTGGGCTAAACTTGGACAAAAAGTTGGGGGGGGTTTTAGGTCTAGATGACATATAGTCGTTTATTCAGCAGTGACTTTTTCAATGTGTATTGAGGATCTGCGTCACATTAAAACATAGTCATGGCAATGCTGTTGAAACAACTTAGACCAGTTGTTCTCAGCCTGGGGATCTGGACCCGCCCAAGGGGTCACAAGAGAATTCTTAGGATTGTGAGGTGAATAACATGGTAATTCTGGGTTCAGACTAGTCTTGTGCCGATTGGCGATCGGATCCTGTATTGACGATTGAAGGGATGATCGACGATTGGTTTTTCCTATGCCGATATGCCTATGCAATTTTAACGAACTTACTATCAGAACTAAGATGTTATAAACAATAATCTCTAGAATCTGCGCCCTACTGTGCATTTGAGATGTTTCTGGTGGGGTGTGGTTGTGTTTATTTTACATCAAGAATTTATGACTCTATAATCACTTAATCTGACACAGTGACCATCTTAGCAGACAAAAAATATTTCAGCTCATTTAGTTCTTTCTGTAGATTTTTGCTTGTTTTTTTCAAACTTGTCTAATATTCCTTTTTTCCTTGTGAAGTACTGGATAGTTTTACCTCTTCAGGCCTCTCAAAATTATCAAATGAACACTTTGAGAAGGAAAAGTCTTTCTGTTTGAACCACTCACTGCCGCTGGCTGGCATGTATGGCCTGTGAAGCAGAGTTGAAAGTAAATAGCTTTATTTCAAGGGCGCCATAAACCAAAATGGTTGAGAACCACTGACCTGGATGTCTAAAGAATTTTTTTAACTAAATCTAGCAAAGATTTAACATAAACATCTTGGCGTCTTTTGACCTGCAAATCACTAAATTAATTCTTGCTGAACTTATTGTGCCCTTCAACCTTTTTCATAGTTTTTAGTTATAACTAATAAGAAAGATAATCTAATCAAAGTCTTAGTACAGAAAACACTGAAACGCTTTTTGGGGTTTATTTTACTCTTACATTCCTGGTCCTCTCTGACAAGACATTTTCTTGCAGACCTGAATGCAAGGTGGCATAAGTGACTTCCTCTGCAGATTCATGCTGGTTCCATCTTCACTGCCCGTTTTGAAAGGCAACACACTGCCATCAATGAAACACTCTCCCTCCATCTCTCCCTCTTGTCATGCCAAATTGTGTTTTACAGCATCTGTTCATTATAGATGGCCGACATGATGGATATGGTCATAATATTAATGTAAGACTGACACAGCAGAGACATGAATCATGGCCGACTTTATTTCAAAGCCGGCGTTTCATTGGCCCACCACTAAAAAGTGATATATAAATGTCAGAGAATGGCAGCCGTAAAGCATTATGAAGTACATTTGATGGTGCATTTTCACCGTTATCAACCCGCTGTTATTTACTAATGTGTCTTCTTCATGTGACAGCTACTGTGGACATCCATGTCAGTGTCATTTGCAGATTGTGTCCTTAAAGAGACTTTACCTTTTTGTCTTTTTCAGGTGCTGGTTCAGCAGCGAGAAGATGAAAAGGTAAGGACAGACAGAAAATGGATGTTCTCATATGTAGTGTTGGCCTTTGGGTATGGAAGTCCAGGAATGACTTTAAATTGAAAGCATTCAATTTCAAAAATTGAAATGTGTGTATCGTGTATGACAAGGTGCTATTATACTTTTCAAACCACAAATTCATTGGTGTTAATTTTTTTTTCAAAAACAGGTGAAAAATGGTTTAAAAAATCATTAACTCAAAAAGCTCAAAAAGTTTAACCATTATCTGTTTATTTGACTCATAACAATCATCTTAATTTGCATTGTCCATTTTTCTCATCACTTTCTTTTATTAGAAGGATATTTGACAAGCTGTGCTTATTGCAAAAGAATTTCATTGACTGGAAAATAGTGTCATTAGTGTCTTATTGCAAAACAGAAAAAAAAATATGGGGGCCCCCTAGTGACCATGTAATCGTGACATCCTGTCACCTCTCCACTGTCCGCTATCAATAAAGGAAAAAAAATAATTCCCACAAAAATACGTTTTTAAAAATTGGGAGTTTTTCAGTTGAAAATAGACATAAAGCATACATGGTGAGCCTTATATTTGTCTAAATTAAAAAACAAAATCCAGTGACACAATTATCAGTGTCAAACTGCCAAGAGCAAATATTTTTCATTTGATTTGTGCTAAAATAATGACATAAGTCAAACTCAAATGCAAAAGCTCAGTTAAATTTTCTTTTTTAATTTAAGTTGCATATTGTCTTCTAATTTAAAACTGCAAATAAAATGGATTCAAAGTCAATATTTATTTTATATGTCAGGGTGTTACTACTGACTAAGCTGCACATTAAACTTCAGTGGCAGCAACAGTATTTTTTCAAACATGTTAATGAAAAATGAAAACTGGAGTGCAGAATGTTAATTTTGTTGTACATCATGCCCACACACTTATAAAATAAATTTCAGTGTAATATAATGATTTGAGTTGGTTAATGTCACGTCTGGACTTCCATATAAAGCTGTCAGTGGAAGGAAAAGATAGATGTTTCATAGACTAAAGCACAATGGGCTAATTGTTTGATTTAGCATCAGTGTCACATTTCATTTCATTACATGATTGAAAATGCTTGTGTTTTCAGTGCTGCAGATTTATAAGTTAGAAAACACTGTATGTATGTTTGGGGCTGTAAGAGTCAATTTTGACACTTTAACTTTTCTGAAACATCAAATAGCAGATCCAACTCATTTATATTTCTGCTCAGAGATGCTTCAACAGCTTCAGTCCCAATGTTTGACATAAACTTCTCAAAATCAATACCCTCAGGCCCACTTGAACTTTGCGCCTAAACAGTATTATCACTGATAAGACGAGCAGTAAACAGCCTGCAACAGCTTCTCCACAGCAAACACCCTGAAAACTTTCTCTGCCTGAATGTGCTGCTTTTAGAATGAATCAGGACGGATTAGTGACTACCTGCTTGTAGTTGTAAGTGGCCATGTAACCCTCTGAAATACCGAAGCAGCCATGGAATGGGGTTACTTTTAGCCAGTTTGAGTCATTCATCTCAAAAAACAATGTAACATGCAGTTAAACTTAGTTTTTTCTGACATTTTATAAACTAAACAATTAAGTGTTTAACCCTAAAGAGTTTCAATAATCTGGATTTGAGAATTTTGGGAGTTTCAATGATAGTATGGTCAAAACTTAAGAAGACTCTCTACCCTCATGTAATGACAGATATGGGGAATTACTGAGCACATGTCAAGAAAAGACAAGAAAATGAACATCATCACAAAATTGAAGCCATATGGATCTCAAATAATGCCTTTATTGGCTCTGGAAAATCTTTATCAACTGAGTACAAGTTGATAACCACATCTTAACATCTGCATCAGATCTGGCTTGATAAAGGGTTGAAGAGTCTTTTAAAGTTGTAACCAAACTATCACTGTACTCTCAACTCTCAGCAAACTGTATCTACTAATGAAGCCCATGAGAAGTGGTTAAAAGATCCAGAAAAAGCAAGTGGGGTTTTTTTTTGTTTTGTTTTTTTTGGTCAAACATAGAAAAATCGAACAAGAAACATACAAACTAGAAAACCCAATATCAGACTGTGACAGACAAACCAAATACACAGTTAGAAAGCAACAACTGAAGGAACTGCAGTGAGTTAAAACAGATTTTCTTTTCATGATTTCATTCAGCAGATTGGATGTGACGACTCCTAATCGGCATTCAAAAAACGCCAAATGTCCACCTCACTCTGTGATTGGCTGCTTGTCTGTGATGCTGTGAATTGGCTGAAGGTTCATGTCAGTTAATGGCATAATAGCTGCAACTTAAGTGGTCAAGTGGCCTGTTAGATATGTGTGTGTGTATGTGTGTGGTGTGTGTGTGAACACATTCCCATCCTGCATCACTCGCCTGGATTCCCTCCGTCGTGTTACTGACTGCGGATGAAAACAATCTTCATCTAATATTTTTCCACGACATCAAGTAATGTAAATTACAACGGGGTGTTAGTATGTAGTCTGTAATTACACATCACCCCCCTCCCTCCTCCTCTTCTTCTTCATTTTGGAGCGTTAGTGGTTCTTGTGTTCAGGCCTCGGTCTGCTCTGCCTCCTCCACCTCCAGCTCTCAGCTCTGCTCGGCTCTGTGGTTGCTTCCAGCTCGTCCTGTTTGAAAGACGACTGCTGCACCCTACAGTTTAAAATCCGTCTCTCACTGTGCCTGCTCAGCCTCCGAACACTGCTCACCCTCTGTTCTTTATGCTAAAAATGGACCAATGTTGATATTTTATTACATTTAAGATAGAAAGGAGGCTTCTCTGGCATCTTAGCACAATGAAAACAAAAAAATCCTGACTTTCTGATTAGATTTTTAGTGTTTTTAGGAAACGTATAGTTCTTTTAAACAGTAATGAATGAATCAAGAGTTTTACTGTTATTCTGTAGCTTTAAAGTGCTCCCAACTCTTAAATAATTTCACCAGTGGAGCGTGTTAGTGTCCTAACTACTTAATATTTACACAAAATATGGACTGATACTGGCATCATTTTTGTTACCTCAAAAGCTCATTTTGGTTGAAATCTGATATAGATGCTGTGCTTTTCCAACATTTATAATAAGTGCAAAGAATTGTGTTTTCTAATAAAGTATTTTCCTATTTTCAAATTGAGACCACAATATTACGCACTAACACAGACTCACAAACATGTGTGCACAGCCATAAATGCACCGTTCTGCATACATAATGTTGTTCTATAATCCAAAATCTAAGGAAATCAGCACACATGTTCTCAGATTATTATCCCCAAATCAAACTGTAATTCATAATATAAATGCACTTGCATGTTGATACGTGTATATGTAGATATCTGCAGTGAAAATATCTGAATTTAAGTCCTTAGAAAGTATTCAAATATATGTTTTTCGGGATTCAGGAATCATACCACATAATCATTTATTTCCTGGTGTCCATTCTATTTATTCTGCCCAATTTTAATATGCTAACTTTCAGTTGATACTCTGCTTTGATTCCTTACTTTGGAAATATTTATTTAAATTTGTCAAAAAGTCAATACCATCTGTGGAAAAAGTCAGATTTTGAAATTAGCTGATGCTTTGAATGCATAGGAGCAGGACAGAATAAAAAGGAGAGAGAAAGGACTTCATCTGTCACAATTGTCATCATCTCTTCTCAGTTCAAAGATGAATAGCCTGTATTTTTTAGAGGTTGACCCGGGCGATTTATCGATTAAATGATATATAATATGATATCATCTGGAGCTCATTTTAACGGGTGAAATTAACAAGTTCACATTCGGTCAAAAATATTGTTATATTATTTTTAACATGACCCAGCACTAATTAAAGGCACCTATGTGTCTAATTTGAGTTCCAGTGATAACTGAATGCTGCTTGCTTCAGGGTCACGACATTTGACCTTTTGAAAAACTGAAATGTTCCTAGTTTTTATGTTTCCTAGGTGTGAGCAATCCAATCATAGAGTGAGAAACCTACACATCGTAACTCAGATGTAAGAAGAATGGAACACAACACAAAACCCCATACTGGTCAGTCCGTACAGTCTAGATCTCCTCCCAACAGTGGCGGCATCAACAAGGGGCTTTGGCTTGTAAATCCCACTTGAGGTAGTGGACACACACACACACACAAACACACACACACACACAGACTCTTCCTGACGGCCAAGTCTGCTCTGGACAGTATTTCCAAATCCCTAATTGTACTGTTAGACCATCAAAATGTGAATATTGCAGAAGAAGAAACAGCATTAATTACTACAAACTCCTTCAGGGGAATATTTGAGAATTCTTTTCTTATTTTTGGAGGAGAGCTATAACTTTAATAATGATCCTCTCTATAGTATTTAATAATAAGTCTTTTTTTCTCCACCTTTTGTCTCAACTTAGACTGGATTTATTGCTTTTTTAAAGATGCAGATTTCATATAGATTTCAGGTTAAAGCAATGTTTAAATCCTGAAAAATAAAATAAAATAAACAAACCAGTAAAATAGGGACTTGGTTAGCTTATCACAGTTGGAGTGACACGGTGGTGTCAGTTTTCCATTGATGTCCCGTTTTAGGATTGAAGATGCTGATAATCAGTATTTTGTGCCAGTAGTCAGTGTCTTTAGTTTGACTATTTACTGCCAAAAATGTTTCCAGGGAAATTCACGTCTTCAGTGTTTCAGCCTAAAGTTTCTTCTCCAAACTTAAATTATTAGCATATTCATGCCGCACTTTGATTGGATTCAGTTAGACCTGAAGATTAGAACCACTGCAATACTGTTTAGTTATTAAAAAACAGTAGATCATCATTCAAACTGCATCATATCCATCATGTCGCGATGGATGATGCTTATTGACCCTTTTCAGATTTTTTCCATGGAAAGTATGAAATATTAGCAAAGTGACATACTGATCTGTTTCTTCTCTGAAACTAACTCTGAGTCCTAACCGTCTGCAGAAGCTCATGTCAAAAACAGGCTTTAACTAGTAAGTTGATCAATACACACACTACAAGGTAAAGGTCAGAGCAAAGTATGAAAATATCCAAAACAGAAGTTCTCAGTTACTTTGTAATCTTTGTTCTCAACCATCAATCACTGTCTGTTTAATCTGCAGAAGGAACTCACGGCTTCACTTATTTTCAGATCAGGTTTTTATCACAAACATTTAAAGTCACAACTTTTGTTGTTGAAACAACACTAAAAGCTTTTGGTCTATACACCAAAATAACACATAAACATCATAATTTATTCTACTCATGCTAGTCTACCATAAAATTATTTCTATATATTTGCAGTATTATGTATCACCCTAAACTGTAAATACAGAAATATTTCTGCATATATTCTACAATATAAACATACAATATTGTATGTAGTGTGTAAGCATAATATCTGTAACATGCATGTAACATACACTGTATATCATTATGACTGTTTAATTCAATGCAATCTCTATAATCAGTATTTATACAATATGGTAATTAGATCAATATCATATAATATTCAAACCAATGACACTACTATATTTGTATGCTGGATAATGATCCATCAACATACATATTACACACACATAATCACAATATACAGTATGTCTTTCACATATGCAATGCCTGTTTACAATACATGCATATCTCTTTACATCATGTAGAAAGTACAGTTTAGAACCATATACTATATGCAGTATGTACTTCAATACACTATATTCATAATGTACATATGTACTTTATGGTAACAATGAGTGTTGTTACCACTTTTAGGTCTGTGATTCGTCTGTATTCACTCATCGGCAGCGACATTAATGATGTGTCAGATTGCCAAACAGTAAAAGATTAAAAAATATCAAATATACCTTCCCAATAGGACTGAAAATACTAAATTTCTATTTCAGTAGTATTGTCATAAAAGGAAATGACAAGTTAAGCGTCTTACCTGCGGTCCAGTTCGCACCGTGACTGAAACTCGGACCAAAACAGGCGGAGACCAAGCCAGGATGGAAACCTGCCACAACCACTGCTGATGCAGAAAGCAGACAGCACAGTGACATCGAAGCTTTTCATTGACTGCTTCAAAACTTAGAGATCAACCACTTAAAAAGTTTAAAAAGTTCAAAGTGAAATTCTGTCTTGTAAGACAGAATTGACAGCACGAAATTAAACCGACTGACTATTTTTTAACCGAAACCAAAGTCATTACAAATTATACAGATTTAATTATTTATTCATGAATTCGTGCAGCCATACTGAAAAATTAAACTGAGGTATTAGTTTCTAAAACCCATGTAGAGTATTTCAGGCACTCCTGGCCCTGTAGTTATATATGCTATATACAATATCACCTGGTTGTCTAATCCTGCAGTACAAAGATAGTTTGTTTGCACATCTGGAGGTTTTTTATTTTCTGATGAACGTACTTTCTGTGAATATACTATAAAGATATTTGCTGATCCCTTTCAGGGCGACCTTTTTGGTCCCCGCAGGTTCCTGATGTGCAGGTTACCGTATCTGGTGTCAGTAGAAACCACATTAGATGCAATGTTAAGGGCTGTTAGGCTGCAGGTGTGTGTTGTCATGGCTTCACTCACCTTAGAAGGCTTGCTGCATTTTGCCTGCTGAAATAGCAAAAATATGACAAAAAAGAGGCTGGTTTACAAAAACTTACAACATAAGACAGTTAGTCTTTTGATATTTACACATTTCTGAACAAATAGTTGACATAAAGTGATTAAAGTAAGGAACATACTTAGATGAGCAGCCTCTGAAACAAGTCGTCTGGTCCTAATATTTTACTTCTGTTTTAAGATGAGAGCCATACATATTATCACCAAAAAATCTCCATGTGCTCTTATTTTGTCAAAAGGGAGTTCATTTAAGCAATGATCCTTCATTTGTCTTCATTTAGTGTCTGAAATAGTTTCCTGAGATTACCTGTCACTTGTGGCAGTGGTTGAAGTTTTAGATTAAAACCCTGGGCTCACAAGAATATCTGATTGTGCTCAAATTTGAATTTAATCCATCTTTAGTGTCTGAGCACTACTGTGGAAACCAAATCTACTTGGGGGGGGGGTAAAAGTTGAAGCACCGAGATGGAGATGCTTTGACTTGACTTTTCTCTGGCTGCCTTATGTGACGCCTCTTGGAGATAGACGGAGTAAATAGAAAACAGCGATTGTCGTCTTGCTCTGCCTCCCTCTCCATAATCTGATTGGGCACGTTCCCCCGAATCGAGGGCAACGCCAAAACAAAAGATCACCAATCAGATAGAAGAGGCTCCCACTGAAGTTCTTGGCATGGTATGAATGCTTTGCCCTCTCATGTGCGCTAGTATCTAGCAGCGAGATTCCCCGTGTCGCTTTTATGTGTTAATCGTCACCGCTCAGCGAGACTATTGTGCTGTCTGCATCGCCGGGGGAGGAAACCGCAAAAAAAGGGGTGGGGTGGGGGGGTGTTTATATGGGGAATGAATACGAGTGGCGGAGACTGCCAGCACCGTTTCACACGAGCAGAGAATCGCCTCATCACCCCGTTGACGAAGGTCCAAGAGTGCAATGTGGTGCTCTGCCACTACAGACATCTCTAATTGGTGGGAAAGAAAATGGAGATCATTTATATATTCAGGGTGGAAGAACAATTATCACCTGAAGTTGTTTTTTTTTAACGTCTCTAAGATATAGAAGAGCCAGGTGTAACGCTCTGCCGACCACTGACTGAATTTAGCTGTGATCCCTTAGAAGTGCCCTTAATCAGTCTTACATCTGTGCTTTTATTCACCTTTTCAAACTTTGCATTTTTACGGGAACATTTAAGGGTGAAATCAGGGATGAGGTGGTAACAGAATCCCTTAACTTTATACCTTAAAGCAAGCCCCTTTAACTAAATGACACTATCCCCAGATACTAATTCATGTTGTGTGGACAAATCTGTATTTAATCACAAACAGTGGCTGTATTCTAAATTCCAGCTTATATCCCAACGTTTTAAAAGATACCAACATGTCTGGCTTTATTCGATGTAATGGTGGTGCCAAAAACAAAACATGGCATGTTGGGATTGAATATTTCAGTCAGTGTAAGCACAATAAAAGTGTGTGAACAAGCAGGTGCAGAACCTAGAGAATATTCAAAGTCATACAGAGTAAAAAAAAGTTGTTCCTAAGCTTAAAGCGATAACTTAACTTTATTCTTTAAAACCTTCTTAATGTCTTTTACCTCAAAGACACTTTCCTAAGTCCATCAATAGAGATTCATATTGTTCAGACAAGCCAAAACTTAAAGCTATGTAAAGGACAATTTCAGGGAAAGATCAGAGGTCAAGAATTTAAAAGGGAAATTTAAGGGAACATTAATATCAGGTTCACAGGTCAACCACACTCCCCTTAAAGGGATATTCCAATGATTTTGTGTCTTTAAAGAGATATTTAAAAAAAAAATAAATAAATAAAAAGATATGCAAGATTTTAGTCCCTAGTATAGGTCGACCTCCAAAATCACTGGATCCTACATTTCCCACAATGCAAGTTAATAGCATCTTTTTATTGGACCAAACTTCACCAAACTGGAGAGTTTGTAACACAGCCTTACTGTTAAAAAAATATTAAGTTTCAAGCCCAAAGTGAGATATCCCTGACGACATCTCCAGGGGTAGTCTCTCAGACTTGACGAAGCTCCTCCAGAGCTACAGAGGACAGTAGTAGAGTGTTACTCCCCATGGCGAATGAAATGATCCTCGTGTGCACCTTAAAATGTATCCTTTAATAAGCTTCAGACTTTTCTTTAGGAAAGTCTCACATATAACATTGTAACATAGCAACACAGATGCACCATTTTTTTCAGTTCATTGCTTGAAATTTGTATCATATATAGCATGGTGAACTTCTTCAATATGTTGTCATTCCAAATTAGTAGCTCCGCTTAATTTGGTTTATTCTACTTTCATTTTATTTAATTTCATTAGAAATACTAAAAAGTACTGTGTATATAGAGAGAGCATCTTCGGCAAAGAAATGTCATTCAGGATGCAAGTTTCTATCTTGTCTTGTCTAGGGCTGCAACTAACGATTATTTTCATCATCGATTAATCTGTCGATTTGTTTTCTTGATTAATCGATTAGTTGTTTGGTCTATAAAAATGTCAGAAAATGGTGAGTGTCGATCAGTGTTTCCCAAAGCCCAAGACGACGTCCTCAAATGTCTTGTTTTGTCCACAACCCAAAGATATGCAGTTTACTGTCATGGAGGACTAACGAAACCAAAATATATTCACATTTGAGAAGCTGGAATCAGAGAATTTTGACTTTTTTTTTTTAAAAATTACTCAAATCAAAATATTCAGCAGTTAATATAATAGTTGACAACTAATCAATAAACCGATTAATCGTTGCAGCTCTAGTCTTGTCTTATCAGCGTGTTCTCCAGGCTTCGTTGCTTTAAGTGAATTATATACAGTAGCCGAGACACTTTTAATAGCTGCATCATTGTTTCAAATGTAAAATTAAGATGAAAGGAGACATCTTGCACACTTTTCTCCAAAATTCAGCCTGATGTGTTTGGGGTTTTTTTGGAAACTTTAACACCAAATAAAGTTTGAACAGTGCTTTGTTGCACAATATGAGATTTTAATGATGGAACTGCAGAAGAGTCAAAGAGGTTAAGGGGAATTTACAGTGTGAAGTTAAGTGATTTTGCTCCCTAGCTGCTTAAAAAAGAATAAATACACAGAAAAGCTGCTCAGTTGCAGCTCTGCTCTGAATACTAATATCTCAGCAGTGTATGTGTGTGGCTATATGTGTGTGTATGTGTGTGTGTGTGTGTGTGTGTGTGTGTGTGAGTGGGTGTGTAAAGCAGATGCCATTCTGCTGATCTCAGTCCACATCCATCCGTCTACAACCCAAATCTTCCCGAGGGCCGCCGGGACAAGCCGTCCTCCTCGCAGCCTTTTCCCTCCGCAGGTCAGGCGGCGTCCAAACTGTTTCATCTCGTCTCGCAGGTCGACCAACGCCTGACGAAGAACATCTGCCCGCCAAATATTCACAAGCTGCCGCAGAAACGGCATCAACAGTCGGTTTGTGTTTCTGCTGCCACACAGTGTCATCGACAGTGTTGAATGTTGACGCATCTGTTGTGCTGCTGAGTTAGCTGCGTTTCAACAAGTTTCCATGTGATCTTTAGGGATTAAAACAGCAACACAGCATTCAAATTTGGTCTCAGGTGTGGGCGGGTGGGCGCAAATGTGTTATTGTATAAAAAATATGTAACAAATGTAATGTACATTTATTTATTTGGGGTCGCAATTGTGATTTTTTTCTATATATAATCTTTATATAATATATGAAAATCACTTAAAATATGATAACATGAAAAATCCAAATGATTTAACTGCTAAAATATAGCCAAAAAATATATACGTAAAACATTAATGTGACAAAATATGAGATAAAAAACATAAACATTAATATAATAACATGTAAACAATTATAAAAAAATAATATTTATTACAAAATAAGGTTTTAGGATAAAGTTTGTGAATAATTATTCTAAAATGTAAAAAATAAGAATATATTACTATTAAAAGAGTAATGGACAAAATATAGAAAAGTGCATAGATAATAATTAAAAATTTAAGAAAAATAACTAATTTAAAAAAAAGAGGAATAAATAATCACGAAATCTTTGGAATTTGGGCCTGTACTGTGGTGTTTTTTTTCTACACTAAATCTTTTAAAGGAAAGCTGCAGATTTCAACAAAGGAGCACTTTAACCCTGATCCACTGTATCTGATCAACCTAATGATCATTTGGTTTTTCCACAAACACCATAATGTTTTGGAAATGAGCTCTAAAAGTGTGTTTGCAGCAGCCGAACAAAGGCAAGTTTGGAGAGGTTTAAAGGTTGCATGGACTATGTGGAAAGTGCAGCTCGTTACGACTCAAACTGCGAGCGATCTCATTTGCAGAAACAAGTGTGCAGAAGGTTTAAAGGTTGCATACATTGAGCAGAAATGCAGTGAGACCGTTTGACTTTCCTGGAAAAGTACAGTCAATATTGTGCGAGGCTTTAATGGTCAAACATATGCATATTTTCTGCTTGAGTCCTCCTGCTTTGATAAAGCTCAGATACATTCGGTATCATCTATCAAACACGGGGAGGAGGAAGGGGAGACGGCAGGGGGTGAGGAAGGGAGATTGGAGAACAGAAGTTAGGTTTTGCCACGGTACCGAGCAGTTATTTTATTGACGTGGGAAGACACAGGAAACGAGCTGCTTTCACTCTTGCATGTCGAGTCCTTCTGTTGGCGCGTGAATCCAAAACAATTTCAGATTTTGAGAAATACGGGGGCAGCTGGCGTTCCCACAGCCGTGCCGGAATTAGCCGTTTACGCGCTGCAACCCTATCTGCTCTGCACCTGGGCGGCTAGCATGGCAGCCCTGCACCTTTGACTCAGGCACACAGGCAGCCACTGCAGTGTGTGTGTGTGTGTGTGTGTGTGTGTGTGTGAGAGAGAGAGAGAGAGAGGGAAACAGACAGAATCTAAAGTGTGAGTGTGTCATTACACGAGGAAAAAGTGACTTTCTGCAACACCTTCCTACATGTTTGAGATTTTCCTTCCATTAGCTGAAAGTTAGCGTCACTTAGTGTGACTTTCATAACCATCAGGCACTTTAAAGCCATGTAACAATTAAACAATTAAAAGTCACAAGCTAAATGAGATTTAAAGTGTCTTGGGAACCTTAAAGCACCTAAACACAATTGATTTGACAAAATAATCAAGATTTTTATTCATCACATGCACAGCACTGAAAGTATAGCGCAGTATTTAGTGAGGAGACAGGTGCAAAACAACAAAACAAATCTGCAATAAAGGTAACAAAAGCAAAATGTGCAATATTAGGGCAACAAAAAACAGAATATACAGTAAAAAAATCTTTGTTCTTCCCATCACAAAAGAGAGGGTTGAACAGAAGGTTTAAACGTTTAAATACAATTATAAACTTTTTCTCTAGCTTTCAACTACATCTCACGATCTTCATCAGTGGATGACATTAGCTCATGCCATCAAGTGACCTGAAAGCTGTCATTTTCTTTGTTGAATTAGAACTGTGTATTTGTCTGTGTATTTTAACCCTTTGGTCCTTGACCTCTATTAAAACCCCTCTATTAAAACATACATACTTTTGCAGGTCAAATTGTGTGCCTTAACATGTTAGGACACCTGTTGTGCAAAAATTTTTACTGCTTATTCCAAGTCCAAACTGACCTTTTACTGTCTGACTGTCTGGTTCTTTCCCTTTCACCCCCTTTCTGGATTTCCAAGTTGTAAAAAGGCAGAGTACATGAACAGAAGCAAAACAAAATGATGTAATTTAGCTGTTCTTGAGTGGAACCGCAAGATATATTTGTGTATATGATGTCGTACAAGCAGGAATCACAAATTCAAGTTATAGAAAAAGAAAAGAGAATGATGAGAAAAGGTATAGTAAAAGATACAACAAATTAGAAATGATATAATCACATGCCAGATAAAAAAGACTATTCATCAGTTGTTGTCTTATATTAGTGTTTGGAGTGGTTAATGGTTGGGGGAAACGCCCAAACGTCCAGTTTAAAGTTAAATGTATTCAAAAGAGATTTTTTTTAAGTAATACAACTAACAGTCTGCTATGTACCTACATACTTACAAAGTGACTCACCAAAACAAATGTCAAATTTATCCTGCAGTTAAAATGTATACATTTATGTAGCCTGGATGTAAAGACAAACACTATCTTCTCTGTAGAAAACAGAAGTTTTTTATTGTACTATGTCATTAATTCTCAAAATTCTGATTTAACAGAAATATTGTAAATCTTCATTAACCACTCGCTTTACAGTGCAGGAAATATGTAGCCACACTGTGTTATCATGGAGGATCCTCCCTGACTACAGCTACACTGGAAGGCTATAAAACCTGCAATGAATGAATGTTTAATTAGCAGGACTTCATTAGTTTGGGTTTTGCTTGAGAGATTTTGAGTCTTAAATGCTATTTCAGAGGCTTTTCCAACCTGCCAAAAACCAACTTAGTGAATTCAGAATGATTTCGCTGCTATCTGCTGAGAAATATCTGTATTGGACGTTTCCACGGCTGTAAACAGCGGTGAGGAGCGAACATGTTGTCGCTCGTGTTGAACATCTGACCTGGCTGGAACCTGCGGCGAGCGGCACAGCTGAACAGGAGGCCGTCTGGATGGGAGAGGAAGGAGGGGGGAGGAAAGGAGGGGGAGGGAAAGGAGGGGGAGGGAGGCTTGGCTGTACATGCTTGGCTACTTGCCCCAGTCCCATTGACCAGACAGCTGAACTAGCGAGGGAGGAAGGGAGGGAGGGAGGGAGAGTGGGAAGGAGAAAAGCAGGAAATGGAAGGAGCTCCTGTTTTTCATACATTAAAAATAATAATCTGCACAGTTATATTATAGTTTAACCTCCATCTCTGTTGATCAGCGCTCAGTGCTGCGGTGTTTCTGCATCTACTGGAGTTCCCCACAGAGCACCTGTCAATCAAACAGCTGTGTGCAGGACTGAGAGAAAGAAATGTAATTTTCTGATTTGAACAGTTTGTCGCAAGCAAGAGATCGGAGAGATCGCAACCTCCCTCACAGCTGTGCATGCTCGCACTTGTGTGCTTTTGTGCTAGTATGACACCCAGTGTCTTAGGGGTGTAAAGAGTAATGGATACGTATAGAAAAAAACAATAAAAGACTCGAGATTTGGCTCAGTGGAAATATGACACAACCACAGATTCAAACCCCATTTTTCCCGCCTCTAGCAAGCATGTGTGTGACCCGCCCCTCTCCTGCTAGCTCACTGTGTTCCCCAGTCACATACCTGCTTCCACAACATACAGTACAACGCTGTCTGGAAACTTTACATTGCATTTGCAGTCTTCAAAACGTACAGTTGCATAATAAAATATGCCTGTAGCACCTCAAACCTTGCTGCTAAGTGGGCAACGTGTACCCTGACGTTAAAGTTATCGAGAGGAGCAATCGAGACAAGGCGATTAACGCTAGCATTAGCCGGTACCTCTAATTCCGACCCTGTCTCTTAAAAATGACATTTGTATAGTACTAATTTGTTTTCCCAGTTGTGGTAAACAGTAATCGCTTGCTGCATTGTGTAGCAACGTTTTTTGAGTGAATGAATGTTATGTTCCGCACAGAAGTGGTCAGGGTGGATGGTGCGCGTATGAACCGCAGGACCTGGACTCTAGAGACCGGGGTCCACATCCCAGGACATGTCCGTGTGTGGTTAGGTTGAATAGGGTGGTTTTGGTTAAATGTTAATTAATACATAATCGTGCACTGCAGACTTTTTCTGTAATAAAACAAGACAAGTGCTGCCAGTGCCTAAACTAAACTAAGCTGAAAATGCTGTAGTTGCAACCGGTGGATACGTTGTTGAACATTTGACTGTATCAACTTCAGTATCAACATTCTGCGACTTTCCAAATACGTTAATTACCAATGTTTCCTCATTATGTTCATAGAAAACGTATATGTTGTTTCAGATTTGTTGTATATACTGTAAACGTAATTTAACTAGGTTTGCTAATTCCATCCTGCCTCAACTCTTCCTCTTTACTGAAGTCATGAGACATTTTATTTAAAGGGACATGCACCCATACAGCATTATTGAAAGTAGCAAATTCAGAAGGATGACACGGACCCAGAAACGGAGGTAAACAATGTCCCGTCAGCAGCATATAGAAGGATCCAGATTAGAGACTGGCCAAACACTTATCCAGTGTATCACTTTCACTACTGTTTGTGTGGCAGATGATGATTTTCTGGGGTATTTCTGATCTAGTGCTTGAATTTTAAATTGAATAAATAATATATTTATTTTAGTCACAGTTTTATTGTTAAAAAAAGGAAAAATATCAAATCCTAATTGCAGCTGAATTGATTCGTATCAAATGTATTACAAATGTACCTGTTTTTGTATCCGATCGTAGACTTTGTATCTAGATGCTGTACATATTGAATTGTCTGAGAGATACACACACCCCCTAGTGTGTCTGTATGTTTGTGCTTCTGTTCATACTTGTGTGTATGTTGATGTATATATGCACTTCTGAATTTGAGTGTACATATGGGGTTTCTACATGCAAATTGAGTTGAAAAAGTTTGGGTTCCTTTGTGTGTCCATGCTCATGTGTGTACAGTACGTCCATACACTTGTAGGCGAACACAGCGTGAGCACGTGTGCATGTTGTCTCTTTTACTCATCTGCGACTGTTAGCGTGTCCGCATGTGACTGCCTCCGCTGGGTCCCGGCAGGGGGGCTGCGGGTGGCCCCGCCCACCCTAGGCCGGTTCCAGCCAATCAGGTGCTAATGTGCGGGAACAGGAGAGGGCTGTGCTGACAGATGGCGGGTTGCCCTGGAAAACCTGCCCCCTTTTCAGGGTTCAGCAGTCGGCAGATGACAGGTATTATTTCATAACCCAAAGACTGAAGAGGGGTTAGTGGTGGGACACAGACAGTCACACACACACACTTTTGCAGTTGAGTCACACTATCAGTTTGAATCATTAACTTACTAGTTGCCGAGTGATTTCCTGTTGAGTTTTATCAGTGAATTTAGCCGTTGTTAGCTCTTTATGGCTTACATTTTTCTATTTTAGAATCATAGATGATGCACACACTGGACATGAACAGATGAACTGACATTTTTAAATTATTTTTGTGTCAATCCACTGATTCCCTCCATAAAAAGCATTGATAATATATAAAAGCAATTTTAAGCAGCGTTTTTGGAGTCAAATGTATCTACACACATTTTTTGTGTGTGTGTACAGTGTGTATATATATTAAATATGTGTGTGTGTATACATATACACACATACATAGCTTTCTTGTTTTATCACCTAGAATATGCGAGTGATCAAAAATTAAGACACACAGTCTCATAAACATACACATACACATGTGGCCTTGCACATGAATTCACTAACCTCTTAAACAATCTATATTCTGTGAATTGAAGGCCTAAAGATTACAGATATTAGAGGTATTATAATGTTTTTGTAGCACAGTCTCATCCGACCTGATTTAAATACACAAACTTCATTTTTGTTAATTAATAACATACTGTTTGCTTTATTTTGCTATTTATTTCCTTTTTTGTGTGGTCTTGATTTCTCAAATTCAATTACAGGCACCAAAAATCTTTGGTTTTGTGAGGCTGCAGATTCCCTGAATTCAAGCACGGCAAACACACACACACACAGCGCACACAAGTCACACACTGGTATACGAGCTTGGAGTACACATAATTTCACACTTAGCCATTGACACACACACACATTTATCTGAGGCTCCAACTAGCCATGTAACTCTGATGTCAGGGCAAATCTGTCTGGCAGAAAGTGCTTTTTGATGAAGTCATTCATAAATTTTAATACAACATGTCAGCTAACATGATGTATAGACTGGCTGCTCATTCATATTTCAAACAGTCTGCCGTTGAGAAAACAGCAGGGGTGTACCTTGCTCTACCTTAAAGTGCTGTTTGGTTACGGCTGTCAGAGTCGGAGAGAAATGCTGCTAGCATGTCTGTCACACTTTAGATTTTTAGGTACAGGGATTTTATTACAAATCAACCATGTCACGCTGTATGATGGAGGAGCATTGGAAAACCAGAGAACTACCTGAAATGAAATCTCCAATAAATCTGATACATTTTGTCATGTAAAATATCTTTTACGGTGTAAATCTTTTATTCGTACTTAATAATTCTATGTGTTAGCTACTGTGCTAATCAAATTGGCAGCAAGATAGTGCTTGTTAACTGTAAATTACACAGATTAGGCTCATGCTAGCTTCTACATGTTAGCTATAGTGTTCTAATTTTTTAGAGTTTTTTAGAAAAACAGGAAGAAATAGTGCATATGTTTGGGACTATTTTCAGTGGTGGATTAATACACATTTGGTGCTCCAGTGAGTATTTGCAGCGGCAGTACTTTGTATGTGGGGTTGAGTTAAAATAAACCACTGTGTGTGTTCATGGTAGTGAATAACATGTCACCCAGTGCAACAGTGTGGCTCATTGATGTGATTTTAATAGTTTTTGAAACACAATGGAGCTCTATGGCGCAGAGGAATATGACAGCTTTGGATACACAGACAATACTTGTTGATTGGTTGGTCACCTGAAAACTTGCTTTTCACTTTTTCGACCAAGGCAACGTAGTGCCACTTTTTAAATTCCTGTAAATGAAAGATCTCAAACATTGAGTGTTAAAAAATGTTAAGAGTCAAAAGGAGAAATAACAAAAAATATTCATTTTGCGATCCTGCTCTCAACAGCTGAGCATCATATCGAATTCCCCTTCACATAACTCCGAGTGATTCTCGCCTTGCTGAGTCGAAGGTGACCGATATTTGATTTTCCCAACCTAAGACTCCCGCCTTGTATGAAAATGAGACACATTACCGGCCCATTAATTGATCCGGGCGCCGCTTTGAAATGTGGACCTCCCTGAGAATCAGGAATTAGGGCAGAGTCCAGGGCCAATTAGGTGAGTCTAAGCCGTGTCTCCGCTGGCTCATCCGACGCATCTCAATCAATCCAGACCGTCCGCAGGTGAAATGCCAGACGGAGTCGCTGGTCGCTGCCGTGAATGCTAAAGGCGTTCGGGCGGTAATGCTATTCATGTCCAAATCATGCCATGCATACAGCACAGGGGGCAGAGGCTAATAGTCTCTCATTGGCTGGTTTTACCTTTCATGATCCTCATAATGTTCTTCACTCAGTATGTGATACCACCTTTTACCTTCCTTTTTCATCTGTGCCAATAATAGCAGCAGCGCTTCTATGAATAGCAAAGAAGAAGAGATGGGGAGGCAATTATCCCTCTGGGAGGAACTCTCCTCTCATTTTAGAGATTTTAAGATGTAATACACAATTGATAAGAGTTGTGTAAGGTTTTATTGATGGTAGGGGTATTTTTCTTTGTTGAGAGGTCACAAGTCAGGGCCAGAGGTTCACTGTCGAGCTCAACTTCACATGTATTAAATGAGTGTGAAAAATTGGCATTTTAAGTTTTTATTTCCATTTGTAATGTATTTGGGATCACTCTACTTGGGATGTCTCTTGATTACTCTCAAAATAAGCTGTTTGCTATTGAAGTCAGGTTGCTAACAGTATTACCTCTTCTTCGTTAGAGCAGGTCAGCCATTAATGGTAGTGTTGGTGGTTTGTAGTAGTGTAGGTCGCATTGGACCAAAGTGTTTGCTAAATGTAATGTCACGCTGTGCAGCCAAACTTTGTTCAGTCCCACAGAACTTCATTTAAATTCTAGCAGAGATCCCAAAGTTTTTAAGGATACCAAATATGTCAGACTGAATTTTTGGGAAATGTGTGTAAATGATAAAATAGAATATTAAATGGTGCGTCCATATAAAACATGCAGTCTGGGGTTTGAATGGGTTTGAATATTTCACCTAGTGTAAACATCATATAGCTCAAATAAAGACCTGGACCAACATGATACAGAATATAATATATATATATATATATATATATATATATATATATATATATATATATATATATATGATACTGTCAGTCAGAGTGGAGCATAATGATATTAACAACCTTAAAATTACTTAAGGGGGAATACTCCAATGAATCCAGATCAACTTGGCCAAGTATGTTTCCACTAGCTTTCAGTGTAATTACTCACAGAGCTGAGAACAAATGAAAAGGAAGCTGCACATACAGCTAAAAGAAGGACAACCAAGCTAAACTTTATGTTTGCTAACTCTATGCACAGGTCACATTGTTACTTTAGACTATGTAACAAATAGCGCAAGAATGTCTTGTGCAAATAGTATAATAGTGTGTGGGAGTGCAAAGAATGCTGAAATAAATATTCCTCTTCTTGAAACTAAATGGGAAAACTGGATGCTAAAGGATTAATTAAACAGTTAGAAGACAACTCAGATAGTTATGGGTCAAATTTGTTTCCAAAAGGCTCATTTTCATTGCAGTTTCAGGACTTTGCAAGAATAATGAAGCAATATCTTGAAAAAAGACAGATCATCCCACTTTTAAATAATGCTGCAATTATAATACATCTTCGACCCATAAAAACAGCTATAAATAAACTGTAATCCTAATACAAGGACAGACCTGCATTTTTCTGACTACAAGATACTAAAATTATTCTTAAATTAAATGTATAAACATTCAAATTTTAAAAATACCCTCCAGCTGAACACTGAACAGTACTGACAAATTTGGGGTGCTGAATATTTTAAAGAATTGAACTGAAAAATAAAGTGATAATAGCAAAAGTCCCTGTACACAACACACTTCTCTGTGCAACAAAATATATTTTTTAACTAACATTTTTTTTTTAATAGAAAATGACTTCTCATTGTGCCTATATTAATACTAATTATGACTCCTGTCTGTCATATTTCAGCCATATAATCCCTGGGAGCTGTCTGGCTGACCATGTGCTGCGTTCAGATGTGTCCTGCCACTCTAAACCCTGTTGTAATCCCACGTTCAGCCAGCATGAGCCTTAATTGAAATAATCCCTGCCGATGAGCGGGGGCAATGCTGCACAAACCTGCAGCCGGAGCCAGTTTCATGATGGGTCCAGTTTAACCCACTGTGTGACTCTGACCTTTCCCTCGCTGCTCGCTGGGACCATCTGAACACGTCCCAGTAAGGACATCTGGTCGAATACTGGGGAGGTCGTTTGATCCGCCTGGCTGGTCCCAGAGGCCTTTCAGACCCTGTCAGACTTACTGTACAATGCTGCTGGAGGGGGACATGACACCAGCACAGTTAAATATCAGTAAAGTAAAGAAGGAGCTTTTTCTCATATGTCTAATTTTTTAGTACTGAGCCAGTAATTACACTTTTACCCAAACAGATTATGACTGAGCAATGGTGCATCCCTACATTTAAAATCCTGTGAAAATGTGAACAAAGGGGTCACCCCCCTATAAAAAATAAAAAATACAGAACTGAGCTTAATATCACACACATCACACATATTAGCACACAACAACAACAACTAAATCCAAGTTCTTAATGTTTGATGCTCTTTTTACACCAATCCATGCTCTAGATTTAAAAAATAAATTCCCCAGATAACTAAATAAACCCGCCTTAACAAGCTCCAGATCAATTTTTTTCACTCAAAATAATTTTTACAATGTTTATTTTGTTTTCATCTCTGTCTTTTATATTATATTTCTTTATGTATACTTTTGATTTATTTTGTCTAAAATGTACCAACTGGACCTAAAAAGTGCCTCCATCCAGAGACTTTTAAAATTTGTGTTTTCTGCAGCAGAAACAGTTTCTTCATTAGCATTGTGCTATAAATTAGCAATATGATAAATGCATCTGCACTACATGTGAATAAAATATTTAATTCAATTTCAGTTAACTTTAGTTCACCCTGATAATCATCTCCGTATCAATACTATTTTCCAGAGAGTAGTAACAGACTGTCAATCAAGTGTGCTTGTGTCTGACTTTAGCTAGCAGGGGAGCTAACAGCAAGAAAAAACCCACCACCAACGGAGGTGTTTGAAGTTATTTTATTTATTACTTGTTTAATAATTTGAATTTGAACTTTTTTTAGCTTCACAGGTAAATATAATTGCTGTCATATTGCATTGGGAGGATATCCATGTGTGCAATTGAACAATAGACTGAGAAGAGAATTAACTTATAACATTTTCCTTAACTAGAGTTGACCATAGGTGAGTAATTTAACTTATATGTGGTAAAAAGCTTCAGCGAAATTACAAACATTCAGTATAGCCGGATATTTTGGATATTTGGATGTTTTGTGATATTTTTCCAACCCTTTAATATTGGCAAAAGAGCGAACCATGTCATCTACTTAAAAAATGATTCACCTTAACAACCAGCGTAATTTATAGGTCTCCAATAAAGTTATTTTGCCTAAAATAACTCAACTAATGAGGTGAGAAGATTCCACTTATTTTCAAGAGAAATCAGCTGTTGTCAAGAAATAACTCGAATGAAGAGACACAATCGTAGAGCCACTGAGATGATCTGTGATATTTTCAAGATGTTGTCAAATGGTTTAAGCAAAATACCCAAAACTGCATTCAAACACATAGAATTGACTTTAACCAGTGGCCAAAAGAAGTAGACTTAAGGCTCGATCTGCATAAAATGCATGAAGAGGGATGTTTTCTACGGTGTGATGTAGTGGATGATATACTGTACTGAATACGCTATAAACATAAATAAAATCCCTCAATTTCCAGTTTAATTCAAGCATAGGCGACCTGTGAGGCAATAGAGGCAATGGCATGGAAAACTACATTCTAATATTACATTTAATATAAATAAATGAAACGTTGAAATACAAAGTCGATACTCTTATGTCCTGCCTGTCTCAAACCACAAAAAACTCCTCTGACTGTGAATGTTTTAAACACACATATTTAAGCTAATAAACTGTGAGACAAGATGAGGCTAAAACAAGTCAAACCTACACATTATCTGTTTTTAAGATTTTAAACATACCCACTGTGTTTAAACAGCACTGTTTATAAAGCATCACCTCTGAATTATTATCCACCGTGTGTTCTTCACTAATGAATGTGTTTTTCTCTCTGTATTTAGCTATTCTGTGTCTGAATGGGTCTGTCTCTGCCTCTTTTTCCTGCCACTGTATCTAAAACAGTGCATTAACATCTGCAGCCCATTTAGTGCTGCTGACACCAGGCTAATAACAGCGTGTGTGTGTGTGTGTGTGTGTGTGTGTGTGTGTGTGTGTGTGTGTGTGTGTGTGTGTGAGTGTGTGTGTGTGTGTGTGTGTGTGTTAGCGCGTAGCTTAAGCACCAGCCAACAAGCACAGCTGAAAGGTGTCACAGAGGCTCCTACGCCTCCTCTAACAGTTACTGATTCAGGGTGCGCTTGTTTTTTTTCCCTTCTTCTCTTCTTTCAGGTTTTTTGTGCGACCGCAAGCTGCCGGCTTTAAAGGAACATTCTTCAGAAATGCTGTAAGTGTTCGACATCCAGTTGGTTGTTTCCAGTGTGGTTCGGTGGCTGTAGCTATCAGAAGTAATCAAACACCTCAAAAGGTCGACGTTGCAAACACCTGAGGGACTAGTTTCTCATATCTGGAGGAGAAAGAGGGAGCGATAGAGCTGATTGGTGCATGCAGATGGAGAGGAGAGGTGGGTGTTAAAAACAAAAATAAACACACCCCTCGCTTATTCTTCCACTCTCTCTTTCTCTGCATTGTTATTTGTCCATTTCAAATTATTGATCTTTTACAAATATTTTTAGGTATCTTAATTACTCGCAATAGAAGCGGCGCCTTGGCCGGTGGACAACACAAATAAGTTAATTTGCATTTCTGTGTTGTGAGTGTTTTGGCAGGCGCCGCGCCGGTCCAGATTGTAACCCCTATTTCTGCCTCCAAAAACCTGCCTTGGAGGAGCGTCCACGGAGGGATTAGGGATTTAGTGGGGAAGGTAAGTGTGACTACAAGCTTTGGCTCGCCATCTGCTCCCCAGCAGAGTTGAGGCCAACCTGTGCAGCCTGCAGCAAAGACCTGGGCACTGTGCTAACTCTGGTTTGAGCCAACCTGGCGCCCGCGGCCCCAATCACCAACAGTCTGCTGATTAGTTGTAAGAAGCACTCCATATGTAGCAAAGTTTTTTTTCTATCTGTCTCCTTCCCTTCCTTCCTCTCCTCCTTATGTATTCTCTCACCACATTAAATAAATATGTATGTATGGAATCTTTTTTTTTTAGCAAATGGCGGATCGCCTTCGGTTGTCTGGCAGGGAGAAAACGAGTCTGTTCTTCTAGCTCTTCCTCCCTCTCACCTCTGACAGAATACCAAGCCAGGGAAGAAAAAGAAGATGAAGAAGAAATCCTGGCTGTCCTCCTCTCTTCTTCTCCTTCCCTCCCTTGCTCTTGTTTGCCTGGCAGCGCCAGGAGACAGATGACAAGGGTTTGTGGCCGTCTGATCACCCCTGGGTGGGTATTTTCTAATTTATTTAACGGCAGCTTATTAAAGAAAAAACAAGATGAAGAAGAAGAAGAAGAGGAAGAATGACGAACACAGGCGGAAGGCAGGTCTCTCGCCCCAGTGGCCAGGGGGGTCAACCCAGCCAAGGAAAAACCAACGAAGAAGAAGAAGAGGATGCACTCCCCTGGTAGAGATACCCGAGAAGATCAAACGACACCAGAGGAGGAGGGGGAGAAACAAAAGGAAAAACATAATGCTCATTATTAAATTGCAGCCAGTCCTGTTGCCAGGAACCTATTTCTCAGTATTAATTATTCATATTTTATTTTAGTAATCCAATACTCAGGTGAGAGCGGCTGCTCTTGATAGAACATGTAATTTCGAAGCTTAATGGCAGCAGGGCGGCCTGAGCAAGGGATTAGAAACAGAGTATAAATCACTAATGGCTGCACGAATGCACGGCGGCTTGAATCCGTCTTGCTTTGTGTTTACTTGTGTTTTATTGCGCTACGTTGCTTCGAGGGAAACACTTTGCCGTGACCTTTCTCAAGAACTTGAGAAACACAACTGCAACAGAGGGGGGAGAAAAATAAAAAATCACACTTTCCAGGCAAAATACGACAGTGTAATTTCCTGATTTGTCTAAACAAAGAGTACATCAGCATCGTTCTCTCTTTCTCTGGCTGACAATGAATATACAAAAGCAGAGAGCAGAGGAGGCCTGACATGTTTGCAAACGCACACATGGCCTGATTCATACAAATTATGTTTTTCAAGCAGAATAGCACCATCACTTACTTTTGATCCGATTAGCTTGATTCTCTCTTCTCCTCGTTTTCCTTCTGCTGCATGAAATTCATCTCATCTTCACCCCAACACCTCGACTTGTCTGCTCGATGAAACACTTTATGATAATAACAATTTATGGACTAGCAGGAATTTGGTCATGATTATAAACATACAGCGTTTTTGTCAGCTAACTGTAAAGCCCGAGGCCGTGCCTTTTTTATTTTATGCTCCCACATAAATGTCTCTGTCACCCCCCTCCCCATCGCTCTTCGACAGGCTGACAGTACAGGAGGTGTTCGCTCCTTCTCACCCATCCATATTCTCTGCTATGGACATGGGGGAAAAAAGGAAAAACATGATCATGAGGGGCAGACATGTTTGCTTTTGTATGACTCTTTAAGACAGATGAATAAAATGCCCAACTAAATCATTCTAATTATTACTGCTTGCAATGAGCGTTATAGAACACATTTACATCATTGTCAGTAGAAACATTGGAAGCACGTTTTGTCTGTACAATAAATATAAAGCTACAGCAAGCAGCCGGTTAGCTTAGCTTAGCATATAGACTGGAAACAGAGGGAAACAGTTAGCCTAGATCTTGTCCAAAGGTAACAAAACCTGCCTATGAGCACCGCTACAGATTACCCGTACAAAAACGTAAAAAGTTGGTGGTTTTATGGGGGGCTATGCGCAGGACTATTTCTTGGCTGGACAAGACTGTCTGAAATCTTGTCACTTTCACACTGTTTGTATGGATTAAACAAATGAGACATAACATGTCAATTAGTGATCTTTAGAGATGCTCGTAGGCAGCTTTTGTTGCCTTTGGACAGGAGCTAGGCTAGCTGTTTCCCCATGTTTCCAGTCTTTGTGCTAAGCTAAGCTAACTGTCTGCTGGCTGCAGCTTCATATTTACCATATAGACATGAAATTGGTATCAATCTTCTCATCTGACTCTCAGCAAGAAAGCGAATAAGTGTTTTTTTTTCAAAATGTCAAACTATTGCATCAATTAAAAAAAAGTTTTGGGTTGCCAGGTTGTGAGCAATTCCTTTTATCCTTAATAGTTGGTAATAACACAGTTATAAATGTTAATAGGTAATTCATAATCCAAGCAAAAGGGAGATTTCATGACTCGGCAACCCCAAAGTTATTATTAATGGATTATTACTGATATATAAAGCATTAGTAGAAGAGGTGAAGAAACAGGTGTTAAAATTTAATATTTCTGCAAGCTGCCTCTTCACAAAGGCAATGCTCTTTATCCTCATTTAACAAGCCAAGCTGGCTAAAAACGCCTCCACCCACAGGGAGTAGTAATGTCTGTGAGTGTAAACATACTGTACGTGTGCTGTTGTATCTACTGTAAGCTTTAAAACGCACGTGATAAGGCGATTTATTTTTTTTGACAACCCATGTTCTTGGGGAGAAAAGGTGCTGCACAGCATTTAGCCACACAAGAAAAAAGGCAATTAGGTCGTAGAATATGCACACATCTTGCATGCTCTCTGGTCTCCCGCAATTTGGGCTAAAAAAAGTAAAGGTCAGCCACGTTAGTCAGATTGCGCTCGACAAATTCTAAAAAGGCTCGCTGGTCACGCCGAATGTATTCCCTGCAACATAATTAGCCCCCTCAATTCCCTGTCGTGCCAGGCTACCGGGTGTCTCAAAAGCCCCACCACTTCCCCAAAATGCCTTTCACCTCTGCTTGCTCTGCGGTGATGCCCCCCTCCTCTCTTTCCCTTCCCTGCCTCTCACCGCTCTATCACACATTGTTGCTACCCTAAACTTGCTGCAGATGCGGTCGGCTGATGCATAAATTAGTCATCAACATTAGCATTAGCCGGCGCGTGGCACCCGGTGCCAACTGCTCTCCGAACGGCCATAAAAGGTCATGTTTTGATGACTGAATGCCACACAGGCACCTTGGCTCCCCGGAGGAGGGTTCCCCAGGTGCACGTGAAAGGTTAAAAATTACCTACCCGCCGCCGCCTGTCTCTGGCGAAGGAAATAATTAGGGGGTTTTTAGGGAGCGGCAGAATGCCTCGCTGTCAGATGACAGAGCGTTACCTAATGGTCGTATCTGGGGAAGAGTCAACCGGCCTGTCATTCTCTTGACAGGACAAATGAGCATAATGGTGGCAGGGAAATGGGCGCCTGTTCCCCCTTTTTTTTTCAGCCAGGGAGGTGGGGAGGAGAAGGGGGGTAAAATGGCAGCGCCTGAGCAGAATAACACAAGGACGTTAACCTTTTACATAAATCTGTTAACACGTGTATGAGTGCTGTTTAAAAGTGAGGCTTCATGCTCTCCTCCTCCAAGGTGGGCTGAGCCTCTTGCATTTATTGTCTGCTACTTTCTGCTTGAATTTGTTATATTTTCATTTTATTGCTGCACCAAACTGCACTTTTCATGTAAACTGACATCCGTCCTGGAGCTGCAAGAGAGAAGAAAACCTGACCAATAACAGAGAGAGCGTAGATTTGTTCATGTGATGCAAAAAATAATAAAGTACAAACAGGGCATGATGAAATGCATACTCTATACAGGCTTCACAAAATGTTTGTATATATATCCACATACAGTAAATACTAATCAAAACCAGAGTAACAAAGAAAAGTACAAATTTTCCAGTGAGTGATAATGCCTGGTTTCCTTACAATTTTTCTTAACAGGGTAAAAATTATTATGTTTTCAAACTCAGCGCTTCCTGTAGATCCTTAATATTAAAAGCCTTACAGCAAAGACAAATGATTATGGCTTTTAGCGTGGAGCAGTTTTAGGAAGAGTTGATTCGAAGAATTTAAGAAGACTGAAATTCAAGGCAAAATGAACTGGTGTCAAGTTCATTTGCCGGAGAGGATTTAGTCCCTGGTCCACACTCCGAAACAGAAGGTGGCAGCAGTGCACCTCCAACGTTGGCATTTGCAGTTCAAAAGAACAGAAGAAGAAGAAGGAGGAAGTGGTGAGGTATTGCCATTGGCCATGACAGTAGCTTAGCTCATGTGAGTCAGGGTTTAATTAAAGAAGTCTGAATGAAATGTGAATCTACATGTGGACATTTTTCACTGCTGCTTTGGTGGATTTACTTCAGTGACCTCCCACAGGTACATAATCAAGGTAAGTAACACCTTTCCATCTGCTGTTTCTGTTAAAACATTTCCCTGTTGCTGAACTTAAGAACAAATCAATAACTTGAAAGCAGATATCTTCTATCTATCTATCTATCTGCTTCAAAAATGAAGTGAGGAAAAGAGGCAAACAAGCAGCACCTGAGCCTCACCTCACCACATCTCAGTCTGCTTTCATGGACACACCTTGGTGTCCATCAGCAGGTGAAACCTGTGAGACAGACTGATGAGAGGTAAAACCAAAAAAGCATAAATAAAGAAACAAGCTTTTTTCTTTCTGTCCAAAAATGGCTGGAGAGGATTAAAGAAGTGCTGTCTGTGTTTCTGTGTCAAACCTTGAAGCCAGGTAGTGCTTCAAGAAAACTACACTTTGTATGACCGGTACCTACAGACTTTTACACTGAATTGGAAAAGTATCTGCTATGTATTTGTGTGTGATATGCAGTCACCCATAAGACAGTGAAAATAGACAGTTGTAATACAGCTTCAGTGGGTAGAGCAAGGCTTGAAGGCCGGGTTACAGCTTGGTTCTCTACCAGTTAGATTTAGAGTCGCATTGTGTCATTAGGTGCTTAACTGAAAAGTGGCATGCAACTAAGTTTAAAGATTTTGCATCTAGGTTCATTTGACAGGCTGATGCCACGTCATGTGACTTTGTAATTTACTGCTACAACAAGCTAATGTGGTAGGGTCGTTAGTTTCTGACATGCTCCCAAGAAAATAAGTAACGACAGAAGAGTCTTGCAAAGGTTTGTAGTTTAACTGTGGATTAAAGTTTTCTATATTGCAGGTAGTTTTAGTAGTTTATGTGCTTTTCCATAATCAGACATGAAGGATGATGTCTCTGTAGTGAAATGGTGTTAGCTGTTAATGATGTGACAGTAAAGTATTATTTTTGGCTAAAAATAAACTATTACAGACACTAAGAATATTAAGTTTCAGATCCTCCAATATAGCTATAAGCATGAAGCAAGGCACTAACACAGCCAGAGGTTCAATTCCTTACAGCAAGTATCAAGAGTTACAGGTTTAATCCCTCAGAGCAAGGCACAAACACAGCTGGGGTTAGGGAGAGTCAGCCAGAGTCAGAAGGTTATTGGTTCAGTTCTGTAGAGGTAAGGTAAAAATAGTGCCAGAGTTTCTCCACTGGCGCCATTTGTGCTAAAAATACAGTACTTAGGTGTATTTATGTAGCTGTTTGAGCTGTTTTCTTGGTATGTTATCACAGAGCCAGAGCTCAGGTTCATCACTGCTGTCCGCAGCTGCATCACACCCATCTTCAACGCACCTGTCACTGTGACACCGTGTGCCACTGCTGCCCGAGCTTCCACCACTCAGACGCTGGTTCGGTAAGTGGCGTTATATTGGATGTTTACGCAACTCTTTGCTGTACAACTTTTCTCCTCCTGGTGTCCCTTAGTTTATGTTGTGTCACTGTCCAGCTGTTAATGTACAGGTATATAGTATTTGAAGGTGTCACAGCGCCTGCAGATGCAGCAGTAGTGCTGATTTAGTCTTTGGTTCGGACAATTTATTGACTGTTCTGGTTTTGAAAAGGACTCTGTAATTTCCGCCCATCTCAACATCCTCTGGACCTTTTGGACTTTTTTATAAAGGGATTTTTAGATTTGAACTTGAACATACATTTGAGATTATTTCCAAGTAATTATGTTAAATTTAAACAGTTAAAGTAACAGAATGTACTGTATGTTTTAGGGGTATAGCTAAATCTAGTCTGAGATATAAACAAGACATAAAGAAAAACTTTCTAATCGAACTTGCTTTGTAAAGGGGGACCTATAAGGTTTCGCTGTACAATACTATTCTACTGTGCTAGACAATATTATCATTATTAATGCAATAACTTAATGCTAGCCATGATTAGGTTAGTGGTTTCAAGGATGGCACACAATTTCTAACATTGCATTTTTTTAATTTAAAAACACTACATTTTACCAGTAATTCCTCGCACCTTTAACTGATACAGTATGCCTGTTAAAGTGAACAACTCAGCTGACTTCAATCCAAACTTCCAAACCTGCAGTACTCTGGAATAACCAGCAGGAACGTCACTTGCATCAGGCCTTAAATGTGTGTAAAATGAAGATAATTTCCAACTCAACTCATCAGGGTTTCCTAAATAGAATGGTTTCTGATTAACTTAATTTAAAATTAAGATCATAAGATTATTTTGTGGTTCTAGATCAGAACTCAGGTGGATCTTGGATTAGACTCAGCTGTGTTGGTCTCCAACCTGCTGTGTCTCATCTAAACTCTGCTCCTGTCAGCTCTTCACACCTCTGATCAGCCTCCGAGGTTTCACGGAGGCTCTGAGGTGCAGTTTAACTCTCTGCTGCAGTGCAGTTTAATTCTTCCTGTGCCACATCCTGCATGCTAACAGAGGGGTTATTAACATAACAAACTTAAATGCCCTATATAAATAATATGTTCGCAGAAATGCAAACCGGCTCAGCTGACACTGTTTAGGCAGCGCCTCCAACATCTGTTTATGAGCACTTTGCCTAATGATATCATCCGATATCATTAACTGTGGCAGTGTGCGCCGCAGCAGCAGGTGCAGCTGTTTATGCCCCCCAACACCTCCCTAACACACACATACGCACACACACACTTGAAGAGAAAAGACTTTCACAGTCTCCTCCAGCAGCAGCACCAACCCTTCCCTTCCCTTCCACCCCACGAATCGCCAAACCGCTCATTAGGACAATTTTCCCCAACAAAAAAGCGGCCCCTATGATTTCAATCTGTATATCACCTGTAATTGTAGTTTTTAGCGAGAGCCTGATTCCATACATTTAGCGGGAGTAAACTGCGACTGCGGGTGAGAGCGCTGAACGCCTCTCGCAGCGGCCGCCAGCTGCAGAGGCTGTTTTTAGATGGCAGCCGCTTTCCATGGGGAGGCTCTCACAGGCCTGCGTGTGTGTGTGTGTGTGTGTGTGTGTGTGTGTGTGTGTGTTTTTGGGGAGGTGGAGGCGGTGCTTAGTGTGCCCCTGCTTTGTTTCCTGACTTGGTTTGCTCTGTTTAGATGCTGGAAATTATAGAAAATTATGGAAATTGTTATTTCTGGCAGCAACAATGAGGCTGCTTCCTCTTCCTGACCGGAAGGCCACGTTCGGGGTCTTCACAGGTTCTCCGGAGCCTGATTTGATCGTACGCTGTAATTAGTCAGATGGTCGATTCAAATGTTGTGCCACACGGAGCTATCTGTTGCGTTAGCACTGTACCCGAGGAGATTACAGCATTTATAGATCCAAAACAAACAATGCACATGGCAAAATGTTATTTCGGGGAAGAAAACAAAATAAGAACTGTCAGGTGCTCCATTGAAATGTTATTCTTTATTTTACCGCTTTGGGAAACTGATTGCAATATGTTTCACGTATTAGCCCAGATTACAAATCTTGACCACTTTACATTAGAGGTCTTCACAGGTTCACTCAGTCCCCAGTATTCAAGAATCAGCCGAGGGCCAGAGCTGGGCCTGGTCCAACTTATCATATTCATTCTAATAAGGTCTGGTACGGTCCATGTTTTTGACGTACTTTACGTAACTGCTGACTATTTTTTATGGATTACCGGAAATCAATGGCTGCCAGAAAGGTGGGAAAAATATATCCATAAATCTGAAAACGGTTAGCAATATAAAGTATACACGATTTATACGGAATCTGGTGTTATTTTTGTGATATTGCTCTACATTCATTATGGACATGAACCTCCACTTAAAGTCTAATACCCACTTATACTTTAGATTTTGAAGCTGAGGAGAAATGTGCACAGAATGAGTCACTCTGAGATGTAAAACAAGAGAATTTGATCCTTCAAACACCAAAGTGATGCCTTAAAAGATGCTTATGCTCCTTACAATCTCAGCATGCCATCCACTAAAGTTGGAAAAAGGACATTTGTGCTGTTATATTCAGAGATGTAGGAGAGTTTGTTAAGGGGTGTATGTGTAGATTATCCCGTAGAGATAATAGCGCTGTTTCTACTTGGTGTAAAGACTTCATTTTTGCATGTTATTAGTGATGAGTCATTGATAAAAACTATGAGAATGAGCTTTTTATTGAAAGGTGTGACTTCAGTGGGTTAGGGGCCAAAAGGTGTTAAAAATCTTGAATGGATCCCAAGCAAATGGTGATCAAAAATCTGATGATCCAAACTTTTTCAGGAGTACTTGTGTGTGTGTGTGTGTGTGTGTGTATATAATGATATGGTCATTTAATTTTCTCAGATGTGATTTTCCGTTACTCTTTGATACTTTGAAACTGTAAATATCACCATCCGTCTTACGCGTTGCTTCTTCTTCAAATCTGAAATTCCTCGCTCTGACCTCGTTCTACCCAAAGACGAGCATGTTGGCACCCAGAGGAGGACTTTTATTTGCAGGCAAAGACCTCGACACTGAACCCGCTCTGAGCACTGAGGGGCCAGCAGGGAATACACACCGACCACACAAAATGATGTAGTTCACAAACTCATATCTACACTTGTTAATGCTGTAGTAGATGTTTACATGTGCACACACACAACAGAAACACACGTATGACAGATCAGATATATATCAGAACGTGAGAAAACACACATGTGCACAACAAACACACACTCCTCCTCCTCCTTCCAGCTGTTCTCTAAATGTTGATTACACAAGACACCGGGGGGGAGCCTCCTCCTCCCTCCTTCCTCCTCCTCAATCCGGTAGCCGGGCGATTCCCCCACAAGGAGGCTGAGTGGGACCGGCTGACCCGAGGTGCTCAGTGACCCGGGGTTGGGGGTCCAGAGAGGGCCGCGGCCCAGGGGCCTCATGGCTGGGCTCTTCTTCCCCCTTTCCCTTCCTTCCCTCAGCTCTGTGAGCAGCACATCTCAGGATGGGAGACATGGGCAGAGACAGCAACGGCCCGGGGACGACTGGTCGAGGAGCGGAACACAAAGACAAAAAAATCATAAAACTCCTCCATGTCAGGATGCTCGGGTAACTTTGTGTCAAGTGAAACGGAGACGGGGGAGAATTAAAGTGAGCTGATTTTTATCCGACGAGAAAATGTTCAGGCGTTGGAGGCTCTTATCCAGAAGGAGAATAAGTACGAGGCAACATGTTTATAAGAACATACTTTTTATCAGTCTAAATCAGCAAGTGGAGACTCGCTTTTTGGCATCAAGTTATCTGCAACCTAATCATCAACATCTAGGAGCTGCAACAACTGTGTTTAGATGAACTTAAAAACCTTTTTATTCGAATTGTAAAATCAGAAGATGGACTCTCATCGGTCCAGGGGAAATGTGACATGTATTGTCTATATGTACCTGTGTATGTGCACAGAGACAGCTTGCAATGCAAGACAAATTTCAGAGGAATCTGACAAAAAAAGTGCAATCGAATCTAATCCCAGTCGTTCACTATAGTCCACTGTATTTGCCGTTTTGTTCTTCCTGCTTCGTTATCTGCCATTACACACTGCACAGACAGAAAAAAGGTCCATTTAGATGGCTGCTGGTTGAAAGGAATGACCTGAGTAGTGTTAGAATTAGTTTTTTGCGTAACAAAATAATCTGAGTGTAAAGGTCCACTTACTAGCCTTTTGGAGCTTTCAGCTGTACTCCAGTCTTATATTTCAGCTGTTGTCTTAGACCATTCACAAAGCCTTAACCACATTTCTTAAAGAGTTTTTAAAACCGTATGGCAGACAGATTACTGACCAACTGCAGCTAAAGCCCTCTTCAGACAAGGAATACGTAACACGCTCATCTGTCTGTTAAAGTGATGGCATTTTGCTGGATATCATTTATTCATCCACATAGTTGGCATGTATGAACTTTGGAAATACATGGAGAGACTGATGGTCAGACGATTATTATTATTTTAGTCGCACCATGAGGGGACAGTAGTTTTTATTGACCGATCTAATATGAGAAGATTGATCTCAATGCCTTGTTATGGGCTGACATGTAATTGATTTCTGGCTAATGTGAAGTCTGTAAAAACTTTCAGAAAATTCAGGTGAATTCTTTTCGTTTTGTAACTTTTGCCATTTTGAACCGCAGCACGCTGATGATGGCTTTAACTTCTTGAAGGGATCATATAGGAAAGAGAAATACATCTTTGAACATGTTTGGTTATTTAGTGTCTTCTGCCCACTCCTGACTTTAAAGACTTGATCCGCTCTGTATGTACAGTTGTGCAGTGAACATCTTGGCACGATGGCATAGAGGAGCTTCATTTTCACTTCACAAATCTCCTAATGGGGAAACTAAAGAGATCTCTGTGCTTTAGCACCCTTAGGCATGAGACAGTGGAGCTAACGTTCAAGCGCAGTGTTGTCAGAGTGCAAGATTAAAAAAAGGAAAACGCCATTGGAGTGCAAAGACGAGCTGTTCGTGGATTCCTCTCTAATTCTGGAGAGAATCTGCAGCATTGTTTTTGAAGCTGATTTTGTTTTTTTTTTTAAGTACATTATTGTGGTGAAACTGAACTTCTGATTGCATAAGAGTGGACTTACTTCATTTGATAATTCCATTCGAAGAGAAGGGGACATTGGTGACGAAAGAGACTAAAAACATTGCATATTATGTCAAGGAACAGTGAAAAAACAGCACATGAAGTAGATTTGTCATTTAATTTAAATTCTAACTATTCTATGCAAATGCTCTGCATGTCTATATATATATATATATATATATATATATATATATATATATATATATATATATATATATATATATATATATATATATATATATATATATATATATATATATATATATATATATAAACATGATGTTTTAGATCAGGTTATGCCAGATTATCATCTTGTCAAATTAATGATGCTTTCAATTCCTACCGAGAGAGACATGTCAGTTGTTGAACACGTCGTCCAAAATATGTGTGATGTACAAAGGTAAAACGTTGTAGGACAGAGCCAGACCATGGTGTCGGAAGCTTCATGGAGCATGTCGCAGACTTTGTCAAACGGGCAAGAGAAGACTCATTCTGACGTGCTTGTCTTTCCATCGGGGCCTTGTGAGGTATCCCGGACGCCGAATCGTCTGTCTTCCTCTGTGACACACTGCATGGGATAAAACAACAAATGACGTTTCTTTCCACATCTGTCAGACGGGGTCATTATTGGGCTGATCTCAGGATTCCCGTATTGCTCTATTAAGTACAATTTTGAGGTACTTATACTTGAGTTTTCTGCTACTTAATACTTGTACTCCACTACATTTCAGAGGGAAATCTTTTTACTTCACTACATTCATCTGACAGCTGTAGTTATTAGTTACTTTTCAGATTATTTTACATTAAAACATATGATTAGTTTATATAAATTCCATTGCCAAAGATTAAACCAGTGGCTTATGGCCCCTTCCAAAAAACAGTGTCTAGTTGGGGCCCTTAGTCATGTTTCAGATGTCTATGAGTTGTTGGAAGTTTCACCAAAGAGACATTTCCCCGCTACACATCTCAGATAGTTTCCTTTAAACAACACAGGACAAATTATCCGATATTTCCCGAAAATAAGCATAAGGTCAGAGAAAAGTCCAAAACAGGAATATAAATGTGTGTATCAGAACTTAGTTTTGTCTTCTGGGACATGTCTTTTGTTAATGTTGAATTCAAGTCATTCAAACTCCCGAACAAATTTACAATCAATATAATTATTGAGACCAATTGACACACAATGAACCAGGGGCTTTTGTGGCCCTTGGGTGTCTGGGGCCCCAGGGCAGTTGCATACTTTGCCCGGTTGGTAATACACCATGGTTACATACTGTAAACTGCAAATATGCTGTTACATGTTTAACGTTGATCTGGCAAACATCAACTACAAATGATCTCAAAACAACAAAGCTGAACCACTCAAAGGCCATGAAGAGGAAACGCATCAGCAAACATTAACACAATTTATTAAAAATACATCCTGAAAAAGAAGTCAAACAGCATTATACACTTAGTTTCTGTGTGGTATAAGTAAGAAAATGTTCAAACTTGTTTTGAGTGGACAGAATTTACATATACATTCATTCAGCATTCAGTTCCTGCATCAGCTGTCTCTTAGCCTGAACTTCCTGCTGGTTAATGTATGCTCACTGTGCGTTTGCACGACCTGTCTGAAGTGATTTCTGACGGCCTTGTTTAATTAGCCGCATGTGTGTGTACTTTTATACATATTCATCGGCCACAGATTTCAGCCCGATTGATGTTGTAATTGATTCAGACGGTTTTATAATTCCTGCAAAAGCAGACTGAGAATTTCAATGACTTTGCAATGTGGGGAACAGGAGAAGAGGAGAGGAGGGAGGGGGGAGGGGGAGAGATCTGAGGGTGCCGCGTCTACACCTGAGGAAACGTCGACACGCCTCGGTCGGTGTGATTTCTATCATTTCTACAGAGGGAACGAGAGGGAGAGGGGCATGTCAGCTGCTTTGTTGTTCCTCTTTCACAAGTAAATTACACATTTAGGATTTATTAAGACAAGAAACAATTTTCAAATAGTGAATCTGTGGAAGCCTCCATGGAGATGTGCTCATTATTCTGTAGCCCCAGGCCATGTTCACCGCCTCGAATGCATCCCTTTTTTCCCCTTTCCTCTTCCCCTCTGTCTGTACTTTGCGGTGCTGCGTTGTCATGCCTGATGCCGTAATGTCACAGCGGTTTGTTTAAAGCTGCGACGATGATTTGGGCTCCCAGCAGGTGCCGCCCCGATGTCTGTTCAATTATTAAAGTGAGGGCCACATGGACGCATTACAGCCGCCGCACCCATTAGATAAAAAGACGACAGCTTTTGACATGGCGCATATTTCCTCTGCCTCACAAAGACGCCACCGCTGCTGCAGCCCTTTCTTGTTGCATCTTTTTGTTTTATTCATCACCGTTCTTAAGATTTTTTTTTTTTTTCCTTTTGGTACACATGGAAATATTAAAGAGCCATTTGTTCCCTTTCAGTGTTGTGGGCACAAGTGCTATCATGATCTTTTTGATTCCCTCTCGTCAAACTGAGGTCATGTCTGCTCCTTGTAGTTCCCTCTACTCTTTTTAACTTCCCAGCAGCCCCCCGTCGCCGCAATCTAACCATGAAAATGTCCGTCGTGTTGATAAATAAATCATGTGGTGGACACAAAGTTAAACCTCGACACAATCGCTTCCAGCAGCCGCCTTCCTTATCGTTTTCCTCTTCCTCAAGTGCTTTGATGACGCTGTAATGACCAATCAATGACTGAACAAAGTCTATGGCAGTTGTTGGCATCGGACCCCTTTGTGGCGGCATCAGCTCGACACTAAAAGATGTAACCTATGAATTCTTTATCTGTTATTTCTTCTTCTTTCCTCATTAAAAAGTCCCCTCAAATTTCACTTTTTTTTGTCAAAGTTGGGGAGGCAGCAGAAAATGAAATGCAGGGTCTGATCCACATGAGAAGATCTGTGTTTTTTAAGCAAAGGGGTTTAAGTTAGGCTTAATGTTTAGTTTGTGCAAAATAAATAGACATTATTAGGATTTATATCTGTTCTCTATCTGAAGTATTTCCATACATATCCCTAAAACATCATTTCAGGTCACAACCAAAACCTGGATCAGTTGTTCTTTGGCTCAACTCACATGTCATGGAAAGTTTTTCAATCCTGCTGAAAGAATCTTGAGTACCACTTTCTAACAAGGAACTCTTTATAAAGGTTTAATAAGTTGTAAAGAAAAGCTTTATTAATGGTTAATAAACTATTTGCTAATGCCTTATAGGTCAGTTATAAGCCACTAACAAGAACAGATTTTGGGTTGCTAGCATGACACTTGCTTTGTGGTCTGTTTGACTACTTTACCGTCTGGAAATATGCTTACGTACGTTTAACAACGTATTAACCTTTACAAATGCAGTTATTAACCTTTTTTGGGGATGATGTACTAACCTTTTCTGTTGGCTTATTAGAAAATGAGAAACCTTTTGGGTATTTGTTAGTTACAAATTATAAACCCTTCGTACAACTTAAACTGTAGTAGTTGTTGGGTATTATTTATTTGTAACAACTTATAAACCGTTTATAAAGCAAATCCATCAGTCAAAAGCAGCAAAGATATCAAATATTTAAAACTAAAAAAGGTTGATTCCGAAAATCTCTTAACACTAGCTTGTGAAGAAACATTAAGATATTCCAGCACAGTTTCCCAAAGTTTAAAAAGTTGTATGTTGTGGACAGAAGTGTTTTTCTGGGGACGCCCTGGTATCTCACCTGGTAGAGCACGTGCCGTTAAGGCTTAGTCCTTACTGCAGCAGCCCTGGTTCGATTACAACATTCTGTACGTTAAATATGAAGCTAAGCCTGCAGCCGGTTAGTTTAGCTTAGCATAAAGACTGAAAATAGTTATATTTTGTTCAGTCTGTACAAAAACCAAAGTGTCAAAACGACAATTTGCTTGTGTGCCGGACCTATTTTTGCCTGTCGCAGTTAGCTACTGGTTCAGTTTAGCTACCAACAGTTTGATTTCAGTTGCACCCACCTGTCCACCATAAACAACCTTTTGTTTCTAGTTTATTCAAATGCTTTCATTCATTTCACCAGATAAATTTAAGTCTAAAATTCAAACAGAAGTCAAATTTGAAGGTAGTTTTTTTTTTTTTTTTTTTTTTTTTTTTTTTTTTTTTTTAATATTCAAATGCTTCTATCCCATATTTTAAATTGAAGGAAAAAAAGGAATGGAGTAGCATCAGGCCACACACGCAACTCTCCACTCCCACACCAACACACCCCAACCTCTACTCCTCTTCCTCCTCCTCCACCTCCTCCTCCTCCTCATTTGATTCTTCACTGTGTTCTGTACATGCCAACAAATCCTAATTGCACCCCACACTTGTTTCTTCCCACCGATGCTGCGCGCTTCGTGCCACCAAATTCCTTGTGTGCTAATTAGGCACGCAACCACGGTGGATACACTCCTGACAGGTGCTGCTGGCCTGCCGGGGTCACACACACCCGTATACAACATGTATACAACAAACACACACACACACACACACACACACACACACACACACACACACACACACACACACACACACACACACGGTGAGACAGAGAGAGAGAACGAGAGAGATGCTCATGCTCACAGCATTAAAAATAAATGGAGAGAGGAGAATAACGAGAGAGGCAAGACGTGTTAATTTCTAGCTTCCATCTGTTATTACATAAGCACTGCCAACAACTACGCATCTCTGGAAGAACGGCGAAAAGAGAGGAGGAGAGGAAGACGGCGAGCTGAAGCAGCCATAACTGAAGTCCTCCTGCATGGAAGAAGAATTCCTCGGGGAGGCCGGTGGATTAGAAATCAGATTGATCGAGCGAATGCAAACTTGAAGATTCATTTGAAGGTTTTGCTTCCAAAACAGTTTGAACACATAACCTGGTGTTCCTTGCTCAAAATGTGGCAAAAAAAAAAAAAAAAAAGCGCCGTCTAAAATGTTTGCTGTTTCAAAAGTTAAGGCCTCCAGAGAGCTGGTAACTTCAGAAATATTTAGGGAGTTTTCAAACTTCTTCTTGCAAAGATGGTTGTAAAAGAGAGAAATAAGTAATGCAGTTTATGGATTAGTAGAAGAAGAAAGAAGAGTTTCTATAGAACATGTTTCTGAAAATGCTAATCTGGTCACAGTGGTGAGGATGCTATAGAGAGCAGTATGCTTAAAATGGCGATTGTACAACGTGTTCGATCACGTTTAAAGCCAAAGGTGTTTATACCTGTTCCAAATGGCCACAGTTGAAAGCAGGCTCGAAGGCTTGTGATGTTGCGCTAGATTGTACAAACTAAAAGTGATGTAGTCGTGTGAGGAATGGAAGAAAGTGAGTTTGATCCAATACCAAGTAACAGATACTAATAAAAGTGGTAGAGAAGAGCCATGTGGCATGATTTATGAGGTGGATTCATCATTAATAGGCTACTCCCAAATGCGTTTTCACTATCACAGAGTGGTTTCGCTTTCTTGCCGAGCGTTAGATGACAAGATTGATACCATTCTCACGTATGGCTGCTGGCTGTAGCTTAATATTTACCTTACAGTTAGCTTAGCAAAAAGACCTCTAAAACCTGGCAAATGGTAAAGGCCAAGAAATACTACGGAAATGAGGATACCGAGTAATAAAAGGAATAAAAAAAATAAATAAATAAATAAAAACCTTCATAATTTTGACAAGAATGATCTACTCCTGCTGTGACTTAGTGATGTTTTTTTAAAGCTCAACATTTGTCATTTGTCATTTCCACCGGCTCTTTCCCGCTGAAGCTGTCCTGTCAAAATAATCCACTGACAGCAAAGACGCACCGTTTGTCATCTAACAAAAACATTTCCCCATCTGAGAAACAATGGGACAAGCCAAAAACAAAGAGCTCCGAGGAGTGACGAGCACCTCGAAGGGTCGGTCGGGTCTCTGCTGCATGTTTGGGTTCGGGATATTTTCCACCGACGAGGCGCTGAGGCCCGAGACGTGTTGATGTCCTGAGGTGGCATTTGTTTCCTGCCAGCGACGGTGAACAAGGTGCAGCAGATAGGAACTCTGCCTTTGTTTTTCTGGACGGAAAGACACCAGGAGAGGCTGTGAATGTCTTGCATGTTTGCAGGGACAGTGCAGATTCTTTCCCAGGGCGGAGGGACGGTACTGTCAAGATACTCGCTGCCAGAATACACACAAGCTGACCATAGATCTTTGCAGCATTTCAACACTCCTACAGTGATATTTTTTTGGACTGGAAGGAAGCTAAACAGCACAGAAGCCTGTAGCTGCTCTGTCTCTAACCAGCAGTGTGGGAAGACCCATTATAATTGTTTGTTCAATTATTTTTCTTGGACGCCACACCTGCACTTCACCAAGTGAACTCCTGAGACTGAAGCGCAATTAAGCCCTGCAGAGCAGCGCTGACGCCTGTTTAAACAGCAGATGGGAGTCAGATAAATACCTTTTTAGCGCTCAAGGTAACAAGCAAAGGGTGACAGTGAGAAGGCTCGCAGGGAGCAATTTCCTATTTATTTGTCTTCTGATTTGACCTCTCTCTTGACAAGGTTCCAGGGCTTATTACCGTATCTGTCCTGCGCTCTAATCGAGGCCCATTACAAATGTTCAGCTGGCTGGAAGTGCCAGATGTGGGCGAAGGATAAAGGAGGCAGCTAGTCATGCTGACCGGTGTTAACGCCCTCTGAAATGTTTTGTGAGGTTCGAAATTTCACAGAGTAGCTCACATGTTTGCAGAAATTGTTATTTGTGTTTTCTGACCTCCGCTGGCCATTTTAATGAGAATTTTTGCAAAGTGAAGTGCAGAGATGTGAAGTTGTTTTTTAAAAAAACTCTTTGTCAATAGAGGCCATCCATACTGACATTATTCTATTCCAGTGTATCTAGCCTTTACTAGTAGTTGCTGTGCCAAACAATCATAAGTAATATTTTGAATGTATAGCCCCATGTCTCAATTTGTCTTGGCTCCAAATCACACCAGCAAGTGGGAGTACGTTATATGAAATCCCTAGAGAGAGCTTGACCTCCCATGAGCGCTGGACTCAAGAGAAAAACAAGCACCCTTCTCCCACTTTCCTCCTAAGAAAACAAAATACTGCAACATGGCTCTATTGTAGTGTCCATACATAGGCTACATTGTGGGTTTGACATAGTTTACGTCTCAGACAGGTGGAATTTAAACTTTCAGATTTATCCTCACAGACAAAACTGGTGACCTTCTGCAATTAAAAACAATCACTTCCTTTTTATTGTGGCGATCAGTCGCATCACAGGGAATGTTTAAACTCTTCCACTTAAACTCTCTGTGACATTGATGTCTGTTGGTGTCTTTGGGAATGACCATTTACATTCACAACATATTTACTGCTGGCAGTCAGCTCATTCTGCACATAGATGCCAGTCAGTGTTTTACAGCTTGCTCAGCTTTACACTGACTCTGTCTTCAGCCACACAGCTATCATCCCAGCCATGCATACCTCCCTCTATGCTTTCCATGCTCGCAGCCCTCCATGCATTATTCACAGCCAAATTAAAATACCGGGCCGAGAGTGAGAGTTGCATGTTAAGGCAGCTGAATCGGGGAGGTGCCGTCACAACAGCTGAAAGTGTCTGTCACAGAGTTATAACTTTTTCCCCCCCCATAGTTCCCCGGCAGTGCAGCTGCCTAAATGAGAGGGATTAAGTTAACTCCCTGCTTAGAGGACGAGCAGGCCCTGGATTAGGGCACTGGGCATGGACACAGAGAGCATTCAAGCAAGAGCCACAGCTTTTTTTAAGAGAGACGTGGGGGAGAGAAGAGGCAGCGGTGCACAGCCCTCGCAGGGACCGACGGCTGAGTTGTTTGAACAAATACATTGACAAGTGTAACGTCGCACCCGCAACATGGAAAAGTGTGTTGGAGCAAAGAGGGGGAACACTGGCGGACACGCCGACAATCACAAATGCTTTTTTTTTTTTTTTCTTCCCACCTCCCACTTGCACCCGCTCTCACTCCTCCATCTTCTGTCATAACCTGAAACACTGTCTCTTCAAGAAGAAATATCTCCTTGAGTCTAGAGCTGGGAAACATTGGCTAGTAACTAAATCAGACTCCACCATGTGCTTTGATTCATACAAATTGAGCTGAGGGGGAAAAAGGCATAGATTAGAATATTATTATGTAAGTTTGGGACATTCAGTGTGATTTCTTTACCTTTTTTGACACATGTTGACAACTTTAGCCGAGTACTTTTTATTCAACTTAATTCATCTACATCAGGGCAAAGAAGTCTAAATTTGTTTAGTAATATGCACCATTAAAGTACTATCTAAACTGAAATCATGAAGACTCTGACATTTTTACTTAATGTTGAGGACCTGGTTGTGTCTGAAATCACTTGCTATTTATTATATAGTGCACTATTTTTACTGTCCGCCATTTTATTTGAGTGTCGAAAGTGTGAATTTTATCCACTATATATTGCCCTCCATAAATTCCAGCAATGAAATGAAAAAAGTAATGTCCATGGCATGTTCACTACTTTGTGCTAATAATCCCATAATGTATCTTACAATGTAAAAAAATTATCTCTTCCTCTATCTCCCTCACATGTAGTTTGATAATTTTTTTTACACTTCTGATATAATTTTACCTGCTACAGCAATAGTCAAAGCTAAATGTATGCACACCCTGTTTTCTGAGGTCTGAAAAGCCCTTCACAGAGAGAGAAAAAAAAAGACCTGGGACGGAGTGGAGATGAGAACAGGTGGTGAAACAGTGTGAGAAACACGAGGGAGAAAAACAACAGACACCTGCTCGTGAAACCCAACCTGGTTCCTCCATCACATTCCAGCAGAGTTCAGCTGACTGAGCTGCTCAGACAGCGGCTGGGGAGGATCCACTCAATCTCCTGCACTAAATTATACTGCAGACAGTGTGACCGTATGAGTGAAATAGCGTTTCTAAGGCAGATATATCCGTATACTTTTGAAGACAGACAAAACTCTTTTTATAATAGTGATGCTTTTATGCAGTTTTGCCTAAATACCTTTTTTGAAGTGGCATTTAGGCGTTCATTAGACACTAATACTGAAACCTGCTGTAATTCAGAAAACAGCACGATCATTCTAAGCTAAAATCTAAAATTCTAAGTCTTTATGGTCTAAGGATACCTTTTTATGCCGATGACTTTTATAAAGATAATGCCACAGTATCACCTGTATCACTCACTGTCTTAACAGCGTTGGGTCCTCGGCACCTCATCAGCTAAAATGCATTTAGTCAAACGGCACCTGCACCATTTTTGTAAATAAAGAACCCACAAATCAGAGGATGCGACAAAGTTAAATGAGCTTTTCTAATTGTAAAATGTCACAGGATTAACTAAGTAGGTACATTTCATACAGTAGAGAAATTGAAGGATTATGCTGCTAAAAACTAGAAAATAAGTAGTTTTTTAAGTAACAAAGTTGATATTATGGAAGAGGGTTGCTGATTAGTAGATGTATAAAGAAAACAGGCCAACGTTGCCTGAAACTGAATTGTGGGAAAATGAACAAAGCATAATACAGTATATTGGAAAGGAGTTATGTGACTTGTTTAATTTTGAAATCCCTCTCAGACTTGAATGTGGATTCAGCCTCCGAAACATAGCCAAGTAGGATGAGACAAGTGGATGGGTTTGGTGTCGCTCTCCCAAAAAGCTGGCATGTAGTTTTAGATTCAGTGGGATCAACCTGGATATTTGAGTAAATAATTAACCGCCCCTGATATTCTCTGTCTTCTTCTGTCTTTTTCTCGCCGCAGGGAGAAGAACCAGGCCTCGGTCACGTCAGCTCCGTGACATCGAAGTGACCGTGACACCGCAGCAAACCGGCAATGACGGATGCCTTTTTGTCTCCTGCAGTCAGGCCGGATCGTCTGACCCGCCGACGACTGTAATTGCACCGACAGGTGACGCATCTGTGGAAACCAGAAGATGATGGGGAGACTACTTAGATCATGTGACCTGCACATCACATGCCTCCTCCAAGTACTGTAAGTGTCTGAAGAGCTTCACTGTGACATTCGATGACATACTAAATAAAATGGTGTCCTTAAATTGATAAACTACCGTAATTTATACTAGAATGCTGCATATTGGAGACATGTTGAATGATAAGCAAAGTATTAAAAACTATTAAACGGGATAATAATTCAACACATAATTGTGAAATTAATCAATGATACCTGAGCTGAATCATCAGTAACAAGTGACTGAGTGCCAACAGTAGTGTTAGTTTTTCTCTGATTTATGACCACATTACCCATCAGCCCTGCTGCTTCCTGTCCTCTCTTCCCCTACATTAACATTTGTTCCTGTCATCCTTTGTCTCCTTCCACCATCAATGGAAATTTTGTTACTTTTAGTTGGTTTTGCTCTGGAAAAAAAAGCAACTTTGTATTGTTTTGCGCCATAAATCAATCCAGCAGATTTACTTTCAAATCTAAACCAGTGGATTACAATGTAAAATCCAGGATAAAGGCCATTAGAGGATCTGTTTATTGTAATTTGACTAATGTATCATAGTTATTGTGATAATGGTTCATCCATCCATCCATTCTCTGCTTAGTGATGGGAAAACAACACACATTTTAGGTTTTCCTTTTTGAGTGCATGAATCAACTAACCAGTCAGACGTACGCTGTTACAGCCAAACAAAATAAATGTATTCTGAGTAATATGCTGACATCTCATACAGTGATACAGTACATGCGGACAAACGAACTGAACAAACAGCTTGAATACGTGGAGTACACAGCAGAATATACAGTGCAAATTGTGGTACAAATGTTGCAGCAAGATGTTTTCAAAGTAAATAGTGGACTTTTAATTTGTCTTTAAAAACAAACTGACAGCGTTACGAAGTGTAGTTTTGTATTTCCTGCTTTAAAAGTAAACCATAAGAAATGGCTGCAGCTACAAAGAATCGTCACTGTTGTATAACGCAAAACTGTCATTTTATTATTCAAACTGTCCTCCAGTCTTATTTATATCAAGTCTTTATATGAAGCAGACTTACTGCTGTTTAGCTGGTGGCATTTTGTCCGCTTGAGATGCTGTCAGATCTTTCAACTTTATCTTTTGTTTAAAAATACAGCAGTGTAGTTTTAAATGCAACTAATAATGGATTATAGAACATTGTACAAGTACTTAAGTAATGTAATCAATGTTTGTAGTCACAGACAATAGATACTACTGTATTACCAAATATTAAGGCACTGGACTACATATTAGACAGGACGTACAGTGGGCTGTGCGTACTACTATATACACAACAGCAGATTACAGACATGCTGCAGTATCTATAGTCAGCAGAAGACATGTTACTGCATACAATGCAGACAGTGGTCAAAAGTATGTGGACATCCAAAAATGACACCCATATATGACAGCTGAACTTGTTTTTTCCCCTTAAATTATGCTTTGAACCTTGACAGCAGGCCGGTGGTGTGAAGTGCGCTGTTTGAAGCAGATATTTGTATTTTGCTTGACAAATTTTATAGAGCTCTTTGTCATCTGTGGCCCAAACTACTTCCCCAGCAGTGAAACAGTGAAAGGGAAAAAAATATATTTTCTTGTAGGTAGATCATTAGTTGGAAATAAATGAAAATCCCCTCAATGCTGCGTCCTCACACCCAAACAGTTTCAAAGAACAGCGGCTTGTTTTGTGCTGTGAAATCCCCTCGTTGTTTATTAGTCGGGCCGTCCTCGATGGGCGCCGCGGAACCGAATCTCAAATCTTTGCCCCAGCTTCTCGTCTCAAACACATCTAAGCCGGCAAAGCTTGTGATAGCCCTTCTCTCCTCTAAACCGAGCAAAAGACCCACAGGCCGAAGAACGAGATTCAGCTCTGTTTGAGCCCAGGGGAGGCGGGATCCAGTCCTATTTGTCAGAGCTTTCCATCGTCACTTTTCATCGACGGGCAGGCAGGGAGGCGGCGGGGGGGCTCTAATGTACTCGCGCCATCTTCCTCCCCGCATGAGTGTTTTCTGTTTGGCTGCTGTCACTGAGAAAAGACACATAAGTACTCGCTCTGTATCCTTTCACACACACTTTCTCTCTCAAACACACACTCTGCAGACGGAGCAATGTGCTCTCCAGGGCTGAGAATTTTCCCCTCTCTGTCTTTATCTGCTGGTAAATGTTGACAGACCACTGAACCTTGATGTCGGACTGTGACAGGCTTAGCTGTTTGTAAAGTGTTGGGATGAGAAAAAAGAGAAACAAAGGGGCCTCTGGTGTGGTGGTTAGCCATCATGGCTGCTCAGCTCTCAGTGAAAGGACCTCTAACACCATCGCCGCTCCACCACGGAGGCGAGCGCTCGGCTGCGCCCGGGCCGGCCGGCTCGCAGACCATTAGGGAAATGGCTGAAGGGTTCTTGTGTTTCAAACCCGGTTGCACCGTTCAAATTAATGAGGGGATTGTCAGCATATCAGAGTTGATGGGTGTGACGAGCAAGGCCCCAGTACGGATCCTGAAAAAAAGAACGCTCAGGACGAAATTTACTTCAGTGAAAAACTGATGTGACTGTTGTCTTTGGCCTAGTTTGTGCTGCAGTTGCAAACTTAAGTTTACAGTTTTTGACGCAGAAGTTTTCTATCATTTCTAAGGCCGCGAGAAAGCCAGCAAACAGTTAAGTGAAGGAGGATCAAAAAAAATTTTCTAGCAGGATTTTGAACATCTCATAAACCCTGCTTTGTACAGAAAGTCACAGAGAAACCTTTAAAAAGCTGAATCGAAAACCAGCCATCAGTTTGCCTTTTTAGTGTTCGTATTTTTTAGGGAAAAATAAAATCAATCAAACTGTAGAAATAATCCCAATAGAAGCTGCCGTAACGGGCTTCCACCAGACTTAGACGACAGAAACAGGCTTGTGATATGAAGCTGACTGTAGATAATCATACACATATTTTTTAGAATAAATGCTTTTTGAGTGGCAGCTGGAGAGAGCAGGAAGGGGCGGAGATAGATGACCACATATTATTGCTTGAGTTGAGGTCTCTTAAGAAAGTGGCCAAACTGTACAGATTGCATTTACGCATGACTGAAGTCCGATCACAAAGCGAACCAGAACACCAGTCAAACTGCAGTCTGTTTGCCATGCATGCTCTGTCTCCTCTGACAATGAAGCAAGCTGAAAAGGGAAGTCGCGGGGAGTCAGAAATAGGCAGTCAGGAGCAAAATGTGTTGAGAAGCTCTGGTCTGGGAGAATATACCAGGCAGCTTCCAGATGAGCAACATCTTCCTGACCCCTGAGAAGCAGCAGGATAAAGCACACCCAGGCAAATAAAATCACATTCGACATGAAACAAGTGTGTTGGAGACTGAGGAGCTCATTATTTTTTTTTTTTTTTTTAAACCCACCAGCTGCAGTTTAGCGGCTGGAAGTGTCACAGGCGCTCACCTCCCCGTGTTTGATATGCTTCCCCTGCGTCTTTTTTTCCCACCTCTCGACTTCCTGTGGGAACGGCGTTTTGTTGAGCGCTGTTTCCCCTGGCGATATGGAGCGGGTCACGTCTGAACAACCCGCCAATGCGACAGTCCATAAAGACACAAAGGCACAAAGGTGAGGAGAGACAATGAGGTGCGGCGCTCGCGGGGTCTCGACCTGTCAGGGCGCCGAGCTTTGACGCTGACAGCGTCTTCCGCCGAGGATGTCGCCCTGACGAATGAGGAGAAACAATGGAGGCCGGGCCGGGAGGATGTAACTAAGCAAATTAAATTGGGGATCACTGGGTCATTGGGGTTCCTTTTGAATGAAGATGAAAATGTGTCGCACACCTCTGTATTTCAGCTCTGTGGCACTAACACGGTCAAAAGGGACTAAAGAGAGAAAATTGGATTTCAGTTGCAGATGTTAAACTGCAGGACAATTTAAACGTGTCCTTGGAGTCCATCCCTGCCGACGTGCCCTACAGTGAGACCCTGCTTCAGCTTCTGGTGAAATGTCAAGATGTGGAGTTTCCTGGTGAAGAATTTCTCAGGGGAAACTAATCTCGTTAAACTGTATTAAACAGCTAAACAGATGTGTTACAGGGAAAATGGTGAAATGAAATTCTGACCATAAAGAAGTGCTGCCAGTTAAACAGAGCAAAGGTGGAAAACTGCGAGAAGAGATGAGCTGACACATTTATGGGTCTATCACCTTCTCTGTAGCTCTGCTGAGTTACTATTATCCACACAGCGCAGGGCCAGCATGTGATTTTTACCAGTTTCTGCGTCAGAATCTACTACCTGTTGTTTCAGTAGGAATCATTTTTCTGAGCAAGAATTAGGCTACCATCTAGACACGACCAGGATCTATTCTAGTAGTAGTAGGTACTGTACGGCAGCGTCATTGTTTATTCATAATGTTTCCATCAGCTATTATCGCATGCTCTCATTATCAATGCAGCAACTTTTGCCAACCACTCCACGCCTTGTCCATGTCCATGTAAACCGCTGAAAGGAAGAGGACAAGAAGGACAAATCAGACTCTTAGCGAAAGGGATTCTTAACCAGCTTAAAACAGGTTAGTTCAGGATTGCTTCAGGTTTTGGTTGACATCAAGGAAACATCCTCCCAGTAGAAAATGTGTTGTCATGCGTCTGTTATTACAGCGAGTTGATTAGAGCCAGTTGAATGCAGAGTTAAATGTATAGTAATGACTCCTGACCCTGTTTGATCTGCGCTCACAGTGGAAAAACATCCAGGTCTTTAGATAGCTTTCACACCGCTGATTAAACTGAAGCTGAGCTCATCATCATTTCTCCTCCACATCCGGAAGGAAGCTGTTTTCTCTCCTCGTCCTCACACACGTTTCCAGGCCTGTCCACTTGTTTTTCCTTTTCTTTCTCTCTCTCTCCTTTCCCCCTCCATCTCAGGGAATTCACTTCACTTTAATTGTTTGACAGTCTTTTCCTGCCTTTATGCCACGGCCGTGGAAGGTGCAGAGGATTTTTTCCTCCCTTTTTGAGGCATTAATAACATTCCACTCGACTGATTCCCAGGGGCACAACCTCATTATGGCTTATAGGCAGAAAAAATAAACTGTCTGTACCGCCTGGCAGCTTTTTCCCCTCCTTTTCAGAGAAATGAGGAGTTGGTGTAAAGTGCCTGCTTATAAAACAGTCTTCTTGTTGCTAACTAAAACACATGTCCAGGGTGTTATCTGTTTCCATGACAGAAAGTGACTGGCTGCTGAGAGACGGCTGCTGTTGACGGCAGTCTGCACTGGGTGGCAGCACTGTGGGTGAGATTACAGAGGAGACGCGCTCAGGACTGACTTCAGTTGGGAAATCTGTGAGCCAGCATGTAAAATAGGCACATTTTAAAGGGAAGATCTTTACTTTACCCCCCCTTAGCATTTATAAGCATAACAAAAACACTTAATAAATGCTTTTATAACACACTTTAACCAACAGAATGTAGTTATATGCAGATATAAGTATATATATTAATGTTTAATTAATACATTTATTAATAAATAAATATACTATATCATATTATATACTGACAATATGTTATATTATATTGTCAGTGATTCATTTACTGCTTATACACCAGTTACTGATGCTTCACAGGTGGAGTTAGAGTTGAAGATACAACACTGTGGCTCTTTGGAGAACGTCATAGAAAGTAGACCATCAGGCACCAAATTCCAATTATGAAACAGCATTTTTATACTAGAGCCTCAGGCTGCAACAGCCGATCAGATCAAATGATTCAAATAACAAACACCCGAGGCAATTAAACAGTCAATAAGCGATAATGACGACATTTATATACTTCTAAATTGAAGCTATCGTTATTTTTCATCATTTGTGAATGGAGTTCTGAATGGGAATATTTTCGCTCTCAATTTAAGCAAAATGTGGCCTAATAGTCCATAAAACAATATCAAAAAGTAGAATTTATCCAGATACATGCTCCTTAAATCTGAAACTTAACATTTTTTGAAGCGCTGACTTTATTTTCATCCATGTTTCCACCCGACAGCACTAATACAAAATGACTGATCCGATACAAAGCATAAAAGTCTGAAATCTACAAACCCTCTCTCCTCCTTCAACAGCAGCAGCCACAATTTGTTGCTGCCTGAATGCACACAGTGATTGAATATTCAATATAAAGCAGATTTATTATATATATATATATATATATGCTATATGAGTCATGTACAGTCTGTCTTTTTGCTGTCCGGCCTCTTTGTACTGTCAATATTTTAGTCGTCAGTGTCTCTGCTTCTTCTTCACTGACACAAATTCCTGTACACTAAATGTAGATTCTGTTTCTAAAAGCTTTTCTTACACTCAATTTATATTCATTCAGTTAAATTAAGGGTTTGGTTTGTTAGAGAGGAGTTAAGCATCAATAAGACTTCAATCGGCCCGCGTGAATTTCAGGGAGCATCCAGGCAAGGTCTGCATCAAATCCCACTAATGTGCCTCCCAAGCAGATTCTAGCGTTGCTGTTATTGAGTGAAGGGTTGTAATTAAAGGCAGGTTCACATCGATGAATATGGGTTATTTAGCTCAAAAGATAATTTCTGGTGATGCTTTACATAATCCTTAAAATACACAAGGAAGCCATGCTCTTGAGGAAAAAAATATAAATTAATGGAAAAGCTAATGGACATGTTGATGGCATTTCGGTAAACCTAATAAGAATTGATTCTTGGTTGTGAGAACATTTTCATTCCTCAAACCTCCCCCGTGCTTAACATGTGTAATGAACCTGCCTGAGCATTGATCAAAAACAAAAATTGGAGAAGTAAATCTGCTTAAAAAGCCTGTCTCCCCCTCGTCTGCCTGGGCTTTGTCCTGGCAGAAGGCTGGCCAGCACTTACAGAGGTGCTATATGTCTCTTAAATTACTAATTTGCCTTCTGGCCCCCATGTAACGGCCCCCCCCCCGCCCCACCAATGGTTTGCGGGCATTAGTCGAAAGTTTTTCCCGCAAATATTTAATCCTTGCCGTGACTGACAATGTTGTCAGACCTCCGGACCGGTTTTACGCTGTTATTACAAGCGCTCCTCCGTCCGTGGCACTTTGGATTATTCAAGATTATGTTGTAATCCCTTTAATCCTCATTGCATTAAGATTTCAGTCAAAATACGGCAACAGTAAAGTAGCACTCAGAAGCAATGAGGTCTTAAGCAGGCGTCATGATTGGGCAGCCGCCTTCATTTCCTCCCTTTTTCTCTTTATTTATTCAGTCTCTCTACATTGTCAATAAGCTGAGCAACAGATACGTATTTGCTTTTCAGAAGCGACAATGATTTATTCCAGGCGTTGAAACCCATCTCCAATCACTGCGGAGGAAAACACATATTTACCAGCTTGCAGTGTCAAAGCGAGGCAAAGACAAACTGAGGGCGGGGTGCGTTCACAAGCACACCGAGCATCCGAGTTTCCTCCAGCCTGTATCTGGGAACTTTTCTGATGAAATATTTGTCTCCGGCTGTGCGTCCTGTGGTTACTGTTGAACTATTTCTCCCCCATCTGATGTTCTCCTGCTGCTCTATACAGCCCTTATCTCTCCTCGCTTGACTTGCCGCCATGCCAGAGAGCTTCTAGCAGACTCCTCTGTCTGCGTCTTGAAGCTACATGAATAAAACAACCTCCAACTTTGAAACTGTGGCTTGTTTGGCATGTGTCTTTATGTATCTATAAAAAGCAAATCGGCATCATGCAGCTGCGTGAGTCTTCAAGTCTTGCAAATACGGTTTTGAAATGAGCTGATGCTACTTTATTTACAAATCACAATAAAAGCATGTGGTTCCTGATGCAATATTCAACAAATTACTTGTTACAAGGCCTGATCAGATGGCTGAGGTTTGGGGTGACCCCCCTCTGTCACCTCCTGGTACTCCAGAGGACATTTTAATTACTGTCCCTTTTCCAAATTTGTTTTGAAGTAAATTACTCTAAAGCACATTGTAACCAGTTGCACTTTGAGTTCTCTGTTTTCTGCTGTGTTTAACAGATTAGCTTTGACACCACCAGAGAGAGAGAGAGAGAACTATAAAAAAAAAGATTACAGATTTATCTTGAAGTAGGTGTTCTATATTTTTAGTGAAGTGTTGGAACAAGCAGATAACCCTAAAAGTTTGGGAAAATGGGAAATCTAGTCAATTCTAAATCTAACTTTGAGATTTTAACAGGAAATGTAAAAGAAAGATGAGCATTAAAGCAATACATTTAGCAAATACCAGTGTTGAAGGAAATATAAGTGGTTAATTGGTGCCAATTAGTGGACTAAGGATAGAAAATGCCATACACAAAGACTCTTACTTTACTGACATTTTACTCCAGAAGAACTCAAAGCAGCGGTGTGAGAAAACGCTGTTTGTGAAAAGTTAAAAGTAGCTTATTTCAAAGGCAAGACAATGAAGTAAAAGCTACTCAGTTACGTTTTAGAAAAGACAGTTATTTTTTATTCTCTAAGACTGTTAAAGGACATGAGCTTTAACTTGAACACTAAAAGAAATTCAAACAAGATTTTAATTGAAAATCTGAAGATTACAAGATACAGTGCACAATGTAAGGTCACAGCTCTCTTCTTGCTAACAGCTCATCAGTTTCTGATGCATGTACAGAAACTTCAAAAAGATATGAGCAGTATGTTTTTTGTTTAGTTTTTTTTTTTTATCTGCCCTGACATGTTATTACCGGTATAGAAGAGCTTCAAGGCCAAGAAACAGAGTATGATCAGGTCTGAGGGAGATTTTTAACAGCATCATCCTTAATGTGATCACTGACGCTCCACTGATCCTTAACAACCACAAAAGGAAACCATTTTTGCCTCCTGGAAATGTTCTGTGTTTTTCCTTCCTTTTGCTTGATCTGGAAGATACTTGACGATTTTGTTGCTTTGTTTCTGGGGGTAGAAACGCTTCGAGGGGAAGGGAGAAGCGGGTAGTTGTCGGGGCCGCGGCTCTCAACTTCAAACCCTATAAGATCTCTAACGCGCCTCAGAGTCAAACTTCAAACTAGCAGCGAGTCATTGAGAGAAGACAAGCGGGATGATCCTGAGTGGAGTAGATCTTGATCTTGGTGCTACAGGCCAGCCGTGTCTGTGTGTTCATGTTGGTGAGCTTGTACCGACTACATGCTGCACTGAGGTTAGCGGGAGGGCCGGCAGCCTGCGGGGCAGCAGGAAGGTGGCACGCAGAACAGAACAACCTTGTCTCCTACAAAAGGCTTTTATATACTACTAATTTGCTCTGCCAAATGTGATTTGAAAGAATCACATTTTCCCAATACAGGAAGTGTGACGTTCTTGTACCGCACAGAAGTTGCTGTGTTCGGAGGTGGTCAAGGTGGATGGTTGGACATATAAATTTAAGGACTTTGACATGTGAGACCAGGGTTTACGTCCTGCATCCCACATTTTGTTAGGTGTGGGCTATGAAGGATAATACCAATAGGAGCACAGGGCACTCTTCCACATACAACTGTGGAAGAGCACCTCCTTTCCGATCGCCACAAAAGATGGCAAGCTATGTGATGATTGGTCAGGGTCCAGTATGTAGTCTGCGATGTCCCTCAGGCCAAGTCACGGCAAGAATTTTTGACTTAATGATCACTTTATCTGACAGAGAGACCAACTCAAAAGGCAAAAAAAAATATGTAGTCGGATCACGGCACAACTCAGATGCCTAAACCTCAAACATAAAAACGGAAATTATGCATTCATTGCCAAGAGTGAACATTGTAGGAAAACAAATGAAATATGTGTCCAGTGAATGTGGACAGTTCAAAGATGATAAATATAAATGTTTCTTCAATATAGTCATTGATAAATAAACATCTGTGCAGCATTATGTTTCTTACAAAATGTATTTGCTGTTGCAGAGGTTACTCTGGAGGAGCTTTTTCTGCTTAGGAAATCGGGCAGAGAGGGTCTAATGAAAGATGCAGTCGAGGTGCATTGTGGGAAGTGTAGGATCCAGTGTTTTTGGCGTTTGCACCCTTATAATAGGGGCTAAAATTCTCTCTGCATGTGCTGATTTGATTTTGACCATTCTTTTCTCCTTCATATGCCTCAGCTCTGTGATAGTGTAGTATCCATATTATTTTTCGGACTTGTTTTGGGACAGTAGGTGTCACTTTTTTTTTTCTCCTAAGATCTTAGGATTTCTCCTTAAATGTAAATACGGCTCAAACTTAAACTCAAATCTCTACTGTAACACCATCTCGTCCTCTTGGTATGAAAAATGTATACTTTAGCTTCAGTTATGCAGATGACACTAACACTGCAGGGCTGAGGGATTCGTGCCACCCACACTGAAACTAACGGCACTCTGGGAACTCTGAGGCACTTTGGTAGATGCCCCCAAGTTTGGTGAACTACCTCTTCTCTCTTGTGGCCTTTTGACTTTGCAAAACAGAACGTCAGGATTCGACAGGATGTCTGACTGGCTCACTGTAGTGTGTGTGTGTGTGTGTGTGTGTAGTGTGTGTGGGGGGTGAAAGTAGGTTACAGTTTGCTTTTAGGACATGTAGCTAACCCCCTGACCCTGGCTTGGATCCTGCTCCCAGACCCCTTCAGCAGCAACAAACGCACACTTCTCCCTGACGGTCGAGGCCTCCAGGACTTGGCTACCGGTGTCAAAGTGCACGGGCAGCCCGGAGAAGCTTTCACATAGTGGCAACACTCAAACAGCCGCCCGTCCATTCCGCCTCTTCTTCCAACCGCCACCCTACAGATGTGTTTTTCTCCGGCTTGTCCCCAATCTCCGTCCTCGTAACGACCATCATCATCATCGGTGCCACATCTGTTTTGTCGCAGCAGATGAGCGGCTGCTCTCCGCCGGTTGAGGCTGAAAAGGCTTGAGTTTCGTTGAGTCAGAGCTGCAGTGAAGCCTCCGATGCCCCTGATGTTGCCTGTGGATGACCCGTATCGTGTTGACAAAAACAACCGCGGCGGTTACACCTCAGAGACACATAAGTCACTCTGAAAATGTCCCCACAATTACGCTCAAGGGTTAAACTGACATGAAGACGGTTATAGAGTGTTTGTCCCCCATGTGTCCAACTGTATACAGTGGTAGCTTTCATTTAACTTCCATTTTGTAATGCATTGTGCCAGTGCTGCCTCATGTATTCAGGACAGTTTATTTTCTTAAGACGAGTGAAAAATCTGCCAGTGCAGTAAGATTATTTCAACATTTTCCAAAAGAATTTCACGGACACTAAGTTTTAAGAAAATAAGGTTTTTTAGGGTCAATGAATCTCACTTAATCTGCTGCTGGTCGCCAACAGGGCTGCGTCCATCACCCGGCGAATAACTTTAAAGTCTGGTTTCATGTATTTCTCCTTAAAAAGGTCAACTTAAGTCCAAGGTAAATCATCTTTTTTAAAGTATTTTCTAAAATCAAGTTATATTTTCCTTCTATATTTTTCTGGTGCAGTGACCTGCTTTATTCTTGTTTCAAGGTACAAACATAAATTTCTCAAAGTCTTGAAACACTGCAACACAGAAACACACTTTAAGAACATAGATTACTTGATAAGAGAGATTTTAGCAGCAGTACGTGCAACTTTTAATAAATTCTGACTTATTCTTCTGACTTAGAACCTGACCCAAATTACTTACTAATTCTTGTTTCTCATCCAGTTCAGCCAAGTCGTTTCTTGATAGCTTTCAATGCTTTACAAAAGGGTGAAATCGGATTCTTTTGAAGCATTATCTATTGGGGAAAGGAGGAAGAGTGCAGCAGTAGTGCAGTAACTTTGGATTAAAGATAAGACTTGAGCTCTGTCTGCATGTCTGAGGTTTGCAGCGAAGGAAAACACAGGTGGTCAGTGTTTTTTAAGCTGGTATCCGGAGAGCTTTCCAGGGAGCACTTGCATGAAATGGGCGAGATGTTCCCGGCAGCACACTCGTGTTTCTTTTCCAGTTTATATGAGTCCCAGTATACACATGCCATAACACAGAAATATTTTGTCAATAGGCATATACAAAGCACTCTTTGGGCCACAGGAGAGCCATGAGAGAGTGTCCAATGTTTTTAAGAGGTCGATTCTGTGTTAAAAACAATGGGCAGTAAAAAAATCCCCTCGCTGGAGGAAAATAGCCACTCTCACCGCAGCTCCCAGGATGTGTGTTTACACATGCTCAGCTGGATCCGTCGGACCCCACCTCACTGCCGACCTGCGCCGCCGTACAAATAAACAGGAAGGCCACAGGCACTTGGATGAAGGCCACACTCATAATTCAGCAAAAGCAGTATATTTTACAGAGGACCGGGGTGCTTTGGTGTGGCTCCAGCAAAAGGAATAAACTGTTAATCCATAAAAAGGCACGCTGGTTATGCGATACAGCACTTAGGTGCCATCTGAAAGCACCATATCCTTTTAGCACTGGCCCTCTGAGCAGCGCCAGTTGATTTGGATTGAAGTTAAAAGAGAACTGTTAACAATAGGGATCGTATAACATGGATGTTATGGTTGTTTGTTAGAAGCATATTTATGTGAAAGGGGGAAACTGCAGTTATGAAAGAAGCTGGACACTTTATTGCTGGGTTAAGAAAATGCATGAATGTAAAAATGTCCAAAACAGCTGGCAGCTCAATGAAGTTCTCTCCACAAAATTACTATTTCCATCAAGCACTGACTGTTACCGCGTGTAATTTTGCACGATGTTGAAATTTGACACCTTTGGAAGAAGCTCTGATTGACAGAAAGTGTTTATCTCGTTAGTGTGAAACAATAGCAGGAAATTGCCTCTAAAGCCGGCGTTTTCAGACACTTCAAGTTGTCTCAGAGCCGAGTGACTTCTTTTTTTTCGTCTTCATTTATGGAGCCGAACTGTGCCACAAAAGAGAAAACCGTCCAGATCTCCTCCGCTACACTTAGACGCTCAGACAAACGCAGCGAACATGAAAAGCAATCTTCAAAAGCTATCTTTATCCCTCTGCAGTTTGAAGTGCTGAAATTAAAGTTGCATATGGATGCCATTGAGATGCGAGCCACTCTGGGAGATTAACGACAACACGAGGCATCTGTGCATTCCTAAACCATGTGTGTCCTGGTCGTATCCACACACAGCTGACAGCGACGAGGGCTGACACATCCACACAGATCAGGACATGATAATCTGAAATTGCCTCTTTTCAAAGATCTCTAAGCCCAGGCTGGGTTACAGTAGAAAGTCACAGCAGCAGCGTCATCTGGTCAAAGTTACATGGAAGCTCTCTAAATTATTCCGCCAATCAGTATCAAAACCAATTCCCACCGAACCAAGTAAAGGCCATCAAAATAAAAAGTAAAAATCAGTTTGAAAAAATACCACTCTTTAAGAATACGTACTTTTTAGTGAGTTGTAATTGGTGTTAAAATATAATTTATTGATGCTTTATTGATCGGTAATAACCTTTTTGTATAATGGGTTTACAAGTTAAAATGAATGTTAAAAGGTTTTAAAGACCAGTAATGATCCATTTGTAAGAAAAACGTTTACAATGTGTTATTGGAGTGGAAGAAACCTTTATTAATGACATTGATAACGTATCACCGCAGCTCTAAAGTCCATTGGAGGTCTCTATCTGATGAATTAAAGAGCTAAATCAAAAGGAAGATATGCTCAAAAAGCATATACTGTAAAAAGCACTTTTCACAAACTGGCAACCCTGAAAAATTCTATTTTTGCACACCTGAATGTGTGACAGGTGCAGCAGAACTTCAGTGCGAGTCTTGCTCAGTTTTGGCTTATTTCACTCATGTTTCATGCCACATTTCAGTCTGAATGGCCTTCATTGGGTATATGAACAAGTATCTTAAAAGTTCTATATCGACGCATAAAAGCTAAATTGATTCTCCAATCAGAGGACCACAGACATTAGCTCAGGTGGTGCAGGAAACACTTTTGAAGTGTAGAGGTCAAATCAATTTTAGCCCAAAATAACTAATTTCAAAGGGTTTAAAATCTGTACAGCATAGGATAGTCTCTAAGGAAAAAACCGGAACCTTCAGAAAGGTTAACGTGAAAACCTTCACGCGTCCTAAATGCTGTACCCGATCTGAAACGGACCTGTGGAAAACCGACCGAAAACCAAAATGCAAAACTGACTATTTTTTTCTTTTAAAAATTGCGTAAAAAATGTTGCTCAATGTTGATCTAAAAAGCATAATAATAATTTATTAACATTAATAAATCATAATGTATGACTTATAAACCCTTTATAAAGTACGCCTTACTAGAAAGTGGTACCAATATGAATCCACAGCTGAAGGTGCATTCTGGGATATATTAGGCCGTCAGGACATACCGGCCGGGCCACAACGGGGCAGCAGGAAATATTTCACAATTAAATATACAGCAGGATGGAAGGAAAGGGCTTACAAAATACACCTCTTTTGCAATCTAAACAGGATTTTCATCTAAATTGTGTACACAGCCGCAATAGTTCAGCTGGAGAGCCTCAGGTCTTAGCTCACTAATATGGCAAACAGCATCGATGCGGATATCACTCACACAGACCCCAAAGTAAATACAACCCGGCGATTCATCCAAGGTAACAATTGAGGTTGTGTACGATATGATGGAATGCACAAAAAAACCCCATTAAACACTAGTTCAAATATTTATATTTCTTTTTGGTATAAATATAACAGAAAGTTTCACAGTTCTGGCATTGTTTGGAAGGGCAAGGAACCCGCTCGTGTAATAAATGAGAGCTCAGTGACAGGTGGCGATGCAAAAATGAAGAGCGTCGGGGCCCGAAGGTAAACAGAGCGCTGTAACAATACGGACTGATGTGTTTGGAAGTGGAGCAGCGGACCGCAGCGACGCAGCAGCATATTTCACGAGACTGAGTCAGAGTTTTATTGCCTCGGTCAGGCTGTGAAGGAGAGGTCCACACACCGAGGGAACGGCTCTTGTATCCTGGATGGATTTCACTATTTCAACTTTTTTTCCCCCTCCACGTCCACAGATTTAAACATTTCCAAAGGGATAAATGCGTGTGTGATCCTGCAACTGCACACACACACACACACACACAGTCACAAACTCTGCAACTCGATCACTCTCCACTTCCCTTGATGTGTAGCGTTCACTGTACAGACCAGAAGAGCGCACACACTTCTCACCCTCGCTGACACGAACACACAGATACATTTCCATTACTGGATTTATGGGGAACTTTACAAACTACATCAATTCCCTCTCATACTCTCATATCATTCCCTACTCATGTCTGAACCCAAACCCATGTCCTAACAATACATAGCTTTAACTTAACCAAACCTAAAACACTAACAATCTCACATATGTTGCTTTTTTTGCATTCATCTCGTTTCCAGCAAAGCTCTAATGGCAGCTGATAGTAAGAAAATGCAGCAATCTCAGCAAGCTTAAATCAACGTTGTAGTGTTGATCCTCCAAAATTAAAAATCTACAGCTATTTCCCAGATGTTCAACAGTCATAAAAGACAGAATGCAATGTATAAAGAGGCACAGAGGCCAGTTTGTACACATAAAGGAGCAGAAATGGCTGCTATGACAAGTTTTGTCAGCTTTGTCCCAGTTCAGGTGCTGGATCCACATTTCTAGCCTTGAATTGGGACAGGCCTTGTCGACCTGTGAGGACATTAAAAGCTCCTCCAAATGTAAAGAAATGCAGCATCCTTTTGCCAAAATTTGCTGCTTTCAGTGTCCCATTATCCATTGTGCAGCTGCGAATTGTTTCGATGTGTTGGTCTTCCTTCATCCTCCTCTCTCTTTCCCCTTACAAGCTCATATTTGATAAGACCCGCCTTCTTGACCTGGGTAACTAGTCAACAGGCAGTGACAGCAGCTATCTGTCGTGTGGTGCACTCGTCCTGTAAACTAGTCCCACTTTACCAGGTAGATTTAACCTGTGTGGACCATTTGAGGGAAACTGCCTGGTGATAAACTTATGTAGATTTTTTTACTTTGACTGAAGAAGAACTTGAAAGCATCGTAGGTCTTGGTCTCATTTTGGGAAGAAGGTGCAGGTTCAGCCCCTGAAAATGGACACAGCTGTTTAGAGTGAAGGTCCAACACTAACCAGTGGCATCTGACACATGTCAAAACACCCACATCCATTTTATTCTATGTAAGCCTGCAAACCTGTGGGGCCAGCACTGGATACCCCACTGTACTGTTTCCGCTGTGTGTTGTGGAATATGCTGTGAAATGTAGGAAATCGCCAGCTGACTAAACCTTCATGGTTTACCAAAAAAGCCACCAAAACAAACTATAAATACATAAATACTACAAACACTTTAATTCAACAAGTCCCTGGTTGTCTGGTCTACCCTGTCAAAGCCAGACGCTTTATATGCCCAACCATCCAACCTGAAATCCTTCTAGAGAGGTTTTGTGGCATTATGTTAATGTCACGCTACTTCCACCTTTGCTTGTGAGAGAGGACAGTCTTGTGTGGAAATCGTACACACTGGTCATTGTAAGTGTTGTCTTTCTGTATGTTCTCAGTTTGCATTTAACATGTTAAATTGATAATATCAGAAAGTATTCAAGGGTGGCTATTTCCCTGAACCTAAATCTGAGCCTCAAATCTTTAAATCCTAACCCTTAAAAATCCCCTTAAAGAAGTCAAAATCTTCTGAAAACCTTTGAACCTTTAAACATACAAACACAATCCGATCTCTCCTGCCTGTGCAGCACAGAATCGGGGGCAAAACTGAGGCAAATGAGTGCAGGCGAGGGCCGACATCCTGACATGCGTTTTCATGGTGCCTGGTCCCCATAATGAACCAGAGCTGAAAAAGTGACTTAAAAATCCAGAGTCTGGCTGGCCAACCTCGCTCGAGAGCGGAGATCAGTTGGAGGCGGCTTTCATAATTGCTCAGCGCTTCATTAAAAGCACGGCGAGCTCGTCGAGGATGCCCCCTCAAAACAGGGCCGCGTCACATCAGAGGCCAGATTAAAAAAAAAATAGAAACACACACATACACACACTTAAAACTTCTCTTCTTCTCTGGCCGTGATGGTAAACATGTTCTGATTGGCTTTAGGAGGAGATGAGCGAGGTATCAAAGCCAGTTAATTTGCCCAGTTAGGAGAATCTGTCAGCGCTTAGCAAACCTTAAGGAGGAGGACACTGTCAGCTTAAATATGACGTGAGGCATCCAAAAGGCATGACAGACCATCTCCATCTCATACAACAGCGCGCACACTGTAGAATTTGTCTTTTTGAGGCTCAAACACACCAGCAGAATCACTTTAATCAGCTCCGGTTTCTCTTGAATTCTCTAAAAAATTTTATTTCATTTGCTGAACAAAGAAAAAAGGAAAAACCTCCTAATACTACTTGCTGCTAGTGAAATGAGGCTCATTAAGGTTTTGATGTGACTGGATAATCACCCTTCAAGATATAAGCAGCACTGGTAAACATGAATTATCAGGGGAGGAGGAGGAAAAACCCAGCAGCAGCAGGACCTCATTGGTAATGCAAAACTTTAATACTCGCAACTGAAGAGGCTTGACGTGCCGAGGTGTAATGTCAGCTATCGATTGATCGGCGGTCGATTGTCTCAGTGTCAGGCCCCATTGACATTCTCTCATCTTACGATGGAGGGAACTTGTTATATCTGTTTACGGCTGCGTGGATGTGCCAGGAATTCCTCGTCTCAGCGGCAGCTCACTCTTCCTCTTCTCCCCTTTTTCTGGGAAGGAATCGTAACAGATCTTCCAGCGTGTTAGCCGCGGCTCTGGCTGTTGACTGTAAGTGAAAAGGCAATTGATCACCCCCACCCCACCCCACCCCACCCCACGACACAGACACACACCGACACATAATCACACATGCAAACGTACACAGCACAGTTTCCCCTTACGGAACAGCAGCCTTTAAAGAGCTGATAAACCTGAAAACTCTTGAGTTTCTGTTCAGGTTTTTGAAGGCCAGAGCTGATATTTTAGACTTAAGTCACCATATCCCGCAACATCTTTAAATTTTAAACAATCTAATGCCAAAAAATGACATGTATTCACTTGTTTTCCCCAAGATTGTTATTCATAGCAGTGTGAAAGGTTAGCCCAATGGATGAAAAGTTAAAAATGGTACAAACAAAAAGTTTGATGGATGATCAAAAGTTGAGGTAATAACTTTAAATATCTCACATGATTGACTTTCTATCTCATAGATAAGTCAACATTTTGACTTTTGACATTTTGGTCAGTATCAATGCAGAAGAGTTTTAGTTCATAGTATCAGTCAAGCTTTTCCATGATGTGATAGTAGATTCTCCCTGCTTGGTTAATGCCCATGTCTTTCAAACTCCATGGCCCAGTTTCTAACAAACAATTTCTTTTAAAAAATGTCTAGTTCCCAAGCCGTTACACCCAGGTGATGTCACTTGAGTCATTTTCTTAGACTTTGAACTTATTATGTCAGAAATTTGACTTTCTATTGGAATATTTTGATTTTGTGTCCTCTCATTTTGGTCAAAATAGATGCAGCATAGGTAGAGATATCTTGACTTTGATCCTTATGAGTCAAGCTCCAAAATTGGATCCTACATTTCCCATAATGCAACACCATAGCATCTTTCATTAGACAACGCCACCATTTTGTTTAAATGAAGCAGTGGTTCCAACCTTTTTGCCAGGTGACTCTTAAAAGCAAAGTAGTGAGTACTTGCAACCCCTTGTTAAAAGTTTCATACATCTATGAGCTGCAAGCATTTCAACCAGCAGCAATACATTTTTTTCTATACTCCCTCCCCGCGGCACTCAAACCTGCCACTCTGTTGCATCCTCCTTTCTTTTGTTCCCTCCCCACCTCTTTCCCCCTAAACGCTGACCTACAGTTTATCAGATCACGTATCACACCTCCCAAACCCGCTCTTCATGCATGCATGCACGCCTGCACACGCCGCATATGTATTTTCTCAAAACAAACTCCCAAACACCCGGAGCGAGCGTGTGTTGTTAGGTGACAAGGCAACGCCACCACCCGCTCCCCGCCACCACGCCCTCCCCCTCTGTACAAAAATAAAAACATTCAGAGAGGTGGGGGGGCGTCTACACCCCCCTGGTCCATCGCTCTCAGCAGGGGTTATTGATTGTGACGTGCGCTCGCAGTGCACCTTCCCAGTCGCCTGTCAGCCAGATGCATGCTGGCAGGTCCGGTCCTCCCCCCCCCCCCTTGACAGCTCCCGCACGGCAGGGAGGTTGTAGGAGTGGCGATGGTGTTGGTGAGGGGAAGATGGAGGGGGGAGGCGTTTGTCAGAGAGCAAAACAGAGGGAGAAAAACAACTGGCGGGGCCCTGGCCCTTGATTTCTCCCCTCTCTGCTTTCCCTGAGCCTGCAGTAGGTCAACCCCGACCCCTCGACCCCCTCAACATCGCTCTTGTTTGCGTCGTCGTCGTCATCGCTACAAGGTGAGTGGAGCTGCCTGCACGGGTTAGCCTCTGTTTGAGGATACCCAGGTCTGTCACAATGCATTTTGTCCGGTTTTTCACCCCAAAAAGCCCCTCGGGATAAGGATGAACCGTTTCAGCCTGTGCTCTGCATTACTGTTTTCACCGCCACGTTTAGTACGACAAATCCTCCCCTCCCCTTCCTGCCTTCCCTGTAACAACCAACCAACCAACCCCCCACCTGCGCAGCTTGTTTAACGCCAGCGTCTGCAGACGGTGCATCCTGTGCGCGCTCGGCGGCTGAGACAGGTAATGAGTTAGCTCGGGGGAGGCCGACATGACTGCACGCGTGTGAGAGTGTGAAATTACCTGACACAGCTTTCATCGGCGCAAGGTGCTCCCCCCGTCTGTGTGTTCGCAGCCGTGGGATTTGTACACACATGTTCACAGAGAGAGAGAGAGAGGGAAGGGAAGGGAAGGAGGTGGGAGAAACACAACATATGCCATTTGGTGAACGCTTTAATCCAAACCGCCTAATGGCGCCGTTAGTGTATGAGGCTCCGTTAGCAGTATGACATCAACAGTGAAATGCTGCTAAACAAGTCACACTATGATTTTATCACGGTACAAAGCTCCCCTCTTTCAAACTTTTAATTTAATTAAATGCAAATACTTAATTGTTGTTTCTGCATTAAAAGATAGCCGTAAGATCGGGTTGAGGATATGTATTTAATCAGGTATTCTCATCAGAATTAGGATGCACAGTAGACCTGAGTACAGCTGGGGAAGCTACGGTACACAGAGAAGACATACAAACAGCATTTTTCAGTCACACATATTGTACAGTTAAAGCGCTTAGAGGACACTTCCAGCATCAGAAACAATCATTTACATCTCTAAAAAGTTCAAAGTTTAAAATCACCCTGTAGGATAAGTCCTTGTAATCCATTCCTATTTACTGAGTCCAAAGTACCGGAAGGTAGTCTTCCCAAGTTCAGTATCTACACATGGGGTGTCAAGAGTTAATCGGTCTTGACATCTGGTCCAATTTGACAAGAATAGACTCCATACCTCCCATCGTCCCGTGTCCCATTATGCATGTTTGTTTATAAGTGGAAGAGCTTATTGAACGTAATTCTTGGTGCTTCTGGCGTCCCCTCATTTGTGGACTTTTCCAGGTTCATTTTTCATTAAACTTTATGATGGCGGGCCAGACAAATCAATTTAATTTCATGAAGGTTCACCAATCACAACATCGCAACTAAATAGAGTACAAGTGACCAACGTTTTGCAGAATTTCTGGTTCCTTCTTTCTCCGATTGCGGCTAAAATAACCAAGAAGAAGCAACATCACCCAACCCAAAATGGACTGTGCAGCAGCTTTCACAGCATTAGTGTCTGATCTCAGCCTGATTTCCTACAAATATGATGAAATAAGCATGAAAGTTAGTAACAGATAGCAGGCAGTATGCTGTCACATATGTCAAGTGTTAGTTCATATTGTAACGATAGAAAATGCTCTTTGTGCTCTGTACACATACACTCGGTGGCCGCTTTATTAGGTACACCTGTACAATCTATTGCAATTCAGTACAACAGCTCTGCCATAAATTCTACCTTTACAGAGCTCATAATGTTCAGTTTTGGATAAATCCAACTATAAATTATCAAAGTTATAGTTAAAGAGTAACTTAACACCAGCAGTGTATTTCCATTTAGAAGGGGGCAGAATATTAGAAACACATCTGAATATAACGCAGTCCAGTACAACACCACCACTAAGTGACATAAAAATAGACTTTATGGCAGAACAGTTGGATTGCATTAGATTGTACAGGTGCACTTAATATGGTGGACACTTTGTGATGGAGCAAATTGTTCACATTATTCATGTCAACAACACGTAAACTGCATTGAGTTAAAGCTCATTTTATTAAAATTTCTCAGATCTTGTTGGCCTCGGTTAAGTATCAGCCAGTATTAAATTTCTGTGTTTCACAGACGGGTGAACAAGCCACAGTAGACTGAGAGTAATAACCAGCACGTGCTGGGACAAGCCCGAAATACTAAATGGATCATAAGTAATAATCACCCCAGGGTTGCAGACAATAAGCCCCCCTCCCCCCTCAGTATCTCAATCCATTCGTCTTGGCAAAGGAAATTACTAAATCCAATACAGTTCGATAAAAATCTGGCCTGTCTGGATCGGCTGCTGGAGGATAATGCGGCCTGATAAAGGCGCTCGTTTCCGGCCGCGCGCCATCCGTCATCCGGGGGTTGCTCCCCTGGTCAAGCTGTCTGCTGCTCCAACAGATGACTGCAGCAGTTCAGCTGCTCGCGCCGCCGCCTCCACTGCCGAGGTTACAAAGTTTAGTTGTTTGTAAAAGCCCACTCTGTGCTTTGTCCTCACTTACTCCAGCTACTGATCTGATATCGCAGGAATAGCAGCTTATTCTACTGTAGTCACTTAATGTCGCTCTGGATCAGAGTGTCAAGCATCTAATCCTCTGATTCTGCTTTTCTGAATCTGATTTTGTTCATTTTTCACTTTTTTTGAGTCAATTTTGCTTAAATGGCCATTTACAGCTACTAAACTGTAAGTAATTGAGGAAACTTTATATTTTATACATCACCTTTCAAAACCAATTCAAAGTGCTTTAAATAATGCATTAAAAACATTCAACAGGAAATGCATCCATACTAAGACACTTCATGTTGGTTTTTCCTTTTAATTTGATCATTGTAGGAACACAGGAATATTAATTTACATCTTTTGTCTGGGTGCTCTGGGTGACCTCTGACCCCCCTGTCTGTCATGTCTATGAGCTGTGAGCAGTTAAATTGAAAAGATATTTCCCTTTTCGGGCGGTTCCATTCGAATAACGTTTAGGTTCATAAAGAGGCAAAACTATACAATATTTCACAAGAAAAAAAAGCATAGATTTAAAAAGTATGAAAAATGTGCGTGATTTTGTCTCATCTTGTTTATAAGTGATCATCATGCGACCCTTTTTAGGGGGCCCGATCCACAACTGAACTGATTTCTTGAAATGGAAATGCACTTGTAGACTTCCAGTCATCCCTGACATTACGTTTTATTACTTTTTGCGGAGACCATTTTGATGATTTCGCTTGAATGAACTGTACTGTGTAATACCGTGCGCTCGGACCCTTGTAGATCTTATTACTGCGTTTTTTACAGTTCCAGAAATGTGAGCATGTTTCACTGTTGCAGCAGTTTTAAGTGGCCATGGACGAGAGCTTCCGCTGAATACCTGAGATGTAATGTAATCGAATATGCTGTGCGTCCTGCAGTCTGACCTCTAACTCCTCACGGCTGCATGCATGTGTTGTTGGCAGGAGAGCTGTGTGAGCACAAACACAGTAACGGTGAGCACAGAGGGGCAGTACACTCTTAAAAGTAGAGTTTAATCAGGGTTAAGAAGAGCCACTTAGCACCTCAAAGTTGCTTAAATCCTCGCTGAAGGTTTCCTCAAGGAACCTCTGGATGTTGGATGTTGTCTTACTTAAGAACCTGTAAATGTTGAATTCCTTTTGCTTTTATAAAAGCCTGAGAAACCCATCACTATGACGTCACACACGGATTCATTGTCCAGAAATAGGACGCAGAAATGAATACTAATCGCCTATTACGATGCAGATTTGCTTAACAACTCGCTCTTGGTGGCCTGAGGGAGAACAGGATGGATCGTCTTTTACTTAAGGTGCCGCGTGACCTCGGCATGACCCGCTATTACAGAGGGACAAATGTTGCTGCTGTTAATGAGCAAAGAGCAGCGGAGCTCATAAAAAGGTATAAATATTGGGACACTATCACAGACGGAGAGAAGGAAGTGTAGTGTTAGCAAATCGTAGCTTCACTGTATGGAATTAAGGAGTGGCGGGAAGCAGAGAACGGTTGGAAGTGTTCAGCTAACTAACTTTTGTGAAATGCATACTAAATCTGAAAGGCAGGTATATTTTGTGGACAGGAATAATATGGAGATTTTGTTCAACATTTTACATACGAGATGACAAAAGGTAGTGAACCTGGGTCATCAGAGTAAAGCGTAAATCATACTTACATTTCAGTAAAATATAATGCGTCCACATAGATGTTCATTGTCGTGCCCCCACATTGGGGAAGGAAAAAAGATTTTTTTTCAGACTTCTCTCTAATCTGTTACGTTGCTCTATATTTCAGTACATTAGAGTTTTACAGCTTCGGGCTTCTAAAAAAAAAAAAAAAGGTCTAAAAAAGGGAAAATCACTCCGATTGGACTTCTTACAAATCATAACATGACATGGGGTCACAAGTAAAACAGGATGGGAATTGAACATCTGACCACCTTTAAAGTTTAAAGCAGCTATAATCAATATTTCAATCAATATTTTTTATTATAATCATGTATCACATGTATGACAATGTGAAAACAATGTGAAAGATGGCACTCGTAGCGATGAACCTACAGAGGAGAGGAGCTTTATAGTGACTTTCAGCTCGTTGTTTATCTGCCCGGCCCCCAACTTTACTGTTTTGGTTCACTCTCACCGCTCTCATAGCGTCGTTTTCAGGGCAAAAGCTCAGATAATCCCACTGTACACTACCTGCTTAGCAGCACCAATACTCTTCACTTTCAGATCTAATCACAGTCAATATGGACCGACTGAGTGATTTGACTCGAGAGGCCACTCTGGTCACCCGCCCACCCTTCTGAAGCCCGCCAAGGCTGAATAATGTGAGCGTCTCAATTCGATTCACGTCCCTGCCGCAGCATTTCAAAAGACACTTAATTTCATACTTGTTTACGGCTCTCTCCAGAGATCTAAAGTTCAAAATCGCATGCATTTTTAATTCCAAATTAAGCCAGGGAAGAAGGAGGGGGAAAAAATTCCATGTTCGCTTTGCCACATTTTGACAAACATGACCTCCCCTCGCTGGGGTGGAGGGATTATATGGAACAAAAGTTGGCCCACTCGCCGTACCAGGGCTTAAGGCTATTGGGGCGACAGATTAGAATATCTTTCACCCTCTCAAGGAGATAAGAGAGACGCAACCATCAGAAAACGGTGCAAAACATAATGAACTCGTGATCTCTCGCCACCAAAGAGCATGTGTGAAGTTGAGATTCATAAATCTTCAAAACAGTAATGCAGATTTGTGGATTTTTTTTTCCACTACTTATGCGTCTCCTAATGCTTAAAACATGATCTGGGTCATCAAAGGTTGGAAAAATCTTCCTGCTCATTGTCTTTTCCTTGAGGAGTCCACTTGCAGCCAAAACTATCAGCCCGGCTGTTTTGTTGCCGTATTTCGTTTCTTATTATCCCAGATAATTACAAATATGTCAGAAGTGACACCGTATGACGTCTGCTGACGCCGGCGCGTTGGCGAGCCGTGCGGCTGAAATGACACGGTGATATATCTCACCCTCTCCCGCTCTCAATTAGCTCCCAGTGCTCCAGGTTAATGGAACTTTTGATTGGGGAAAACTCGGGTTTCCTGGACACCCTGTTTCCTTGTAGATGGGACGTATGGGGGGGTCGACCCCGTCCTTATCTGCTGTTGCAGAAAGCCCAGTTACTCTGCAGCTCTTGTGTGTGTGTGTGTGTGTTTTCCACTCCACCTAAGTGTACCCATCCGCCATGCTTTTTATTGGCTTCCTTTTACATTTTACTTTGGTGTTGGCATAATGAAAGCAAACTGGAAGTGCACTGTAAAAACTAATGTTGTAATAAATTGTAGTTAATCCAATACATTTGACAAAAAGAATCTCTGAATGGGTCAAAAATGTAATAAACATACTACTGTTGTAGATTTAAAGGTGATCTAGTGCGCTAAATAATTGCATTAAACAGCAGTTATGACCTCACACACAATGTACTGCATTTTTAACAGATGATGTCATCATTTAATAATACTGAGTGTTATTTTTGAAGAATAATCATTATTAGTCAGCAGTTAATATGATGTGACAATGTGGTGGTGTTATTATTATTATTATTATTATTATATTATCACTTAACATGATATTGATGATCTGATTCCTTTCAGAAGCACTTTGCTGCAGAAGTTTGCATATTAATGATTTAGTTCAAAATACAACTTCTTAATCCTGTAAAACAGAACATGTTATATGTAAACAGGCATATTGAGGCTTTAATTAGCTTTATTGATTCCACTAGCATACCTGGTTTTGTTGAAAGATTATAGTCCAGTTTAGTCCAGTTGGACAAAAAAAAACAACAACTTATGACAGCTTATGCCTCGACAGCAGTCAAACACAACTCAACACTTGTGTCTTCCATTCTGCCCACATTATTCTGAAAGAATAGTTCGGGTAGCCTGAACTTACCAGGAACAGTATCAGTCATTTGTGTTTTTAGATGCAACAAGATGCATTCTTGTGATGCAACAGCAGCCGACAGAACTGAGCCGAGTTGGTTTTAGCAACCTTTTCGCCTTTTTGTCACCACTAAGTTGTTCTTGGAGTGAATCTTTTTCTGTGTGACCACCTCATGCATGCTTCACATAATAATCAGCTCAGGTTAAAATTACACTACAGATAAGCTAGCATCTATTGTGGCATTTGTGAAGTTGTTTCACCTCATTCCTGTTGGTTTGAAGTAAAAATGTAGAACACAAATACAAAATACAGTGGGTAAGTCAACAGACGTGTGAGCAGACGAAGTAACAACAGCATCTCCAACTACAGCAAACTCACTCTTTGTTTATTTAACTTGAGATACATTGTGTCTTTTACAAGCGAAATCTTGGGCAAACTGACAGTTAACACACACTCACACGTGAACACACAAAGTCAGCTTATAGCATTTACATGTAGCACAGTAAAACAGGACCTAAAAGACACAACATTTATGCTTTTAGATTACATGTTTTTAATGCTGCATTGCACACATGGATACAATCTATTAAAAGTCACTTTGAACCAAATATCTTGAACTGCTCATAGTCTTCATCTTAATCAGCTACTGTAAATGACAAGTACAGCTCTGTCCTGGATGATTTTAGTGTATTTTAAGCTCCTGTGTGACTATTTGTCACTAAACACAGAGTCTGGAAGGTGAATCATGGATTACAGTCCATCTCGGCTCCACTAAACGACCAGCAGAGACTGCGCCTAACACTGTGTTCCCTCCTCCTCGGCTGGCCAGGGAGGTCAGTGAGCTTACTGGACACACAGTCAGCCTCGCGTTCAACATCCCTCTGCACAAACCTCCTCTGGCCAAACAAAACCCGCTATCAGAGGATGACACGAAACACCAGCCCGCCGGGCATCTTCCTCCTCCTCTTCCTCCTCCTCCTCCTTTTCTTCCTCCTTTCTTCACGGCTCCGGAGCGAACGCATCAGTGACTTTCACTTCAGCTTGTTTGCAGCCATGTTGGAGGCAAGGTGACAAGAGCAATACAAGAGAAACATTCCTGTAATTTCCAAAAAAGAGCTTAAGGTGGAATTGTTCTCCAAGGGGGAAAGCTGCCACCTCTCTTTCTTCTTCCCCTCCTTCCCCTCAGTTTACCTAACTCACCAAAAAGGGGGAGATTCAGCCACAAACATATACACACACACACACACACACACACAACCCTCCTGAGGAATGGCTGGCGAGCAGAGAAGAAATGCACCCTGACAATCTCCCCTTCCCTCCGGCGGCTGGATGCCAGAAACGAGCGCTGTTTCTTCTGAGAGATCTTTTACTGGAGATGCCAGGGATTAAGAAAGAAAAGACTGCAGGACACTGCTGTGTCACCTAGCATTAAACAGCCCTAAACTCTCCGGTTATGAGATACTCTGCGCAAAATAGGTCAGGCTGGGCAAAACGCGAGAGAAAAAAGGAAAAAGAGAGGTTTTGATTTCTATCTTTGCTGTTTCTTTCACAAGCTTAACACAGTTGTGCACATACATGCAAACTATACATGAACTGTTTTATGAGGAATTCAAAAGTGGAAAGGAGAGGGATTGAATCATTTTCGTAAATTACACAGTACGCATATTTAACAGCTAGAATACTTTAGAGTGTGTAAAACTAATAACTTCTGACACCTGTGAAGAGAACAAAACTTAAGAGGAATATTGTGGCTCATTGACATCAGTTTAACCTTTAATTTAAGGTCTTAAACGGTGACGTTATTAACCGCAGTGTGCTCTTCAGCTAAAAACTTTGAAGAACTTCTGTGTTGTACAGTAGCGTAAAACATGTTCACTGGGGAAAAAAAATCATATTTTAGAGATTCCATCAAACGTTTGGCAGTTTTGCCTGAAAAAATGATTAATTGATTATCGCCCATCTTTGCAGCCTTTGCTGATCCTATTTGTGAAAACAGCTCTATAGCTGAGGTTAATGAAATCTTTACAAATCTGAAATGCACCTGCTACAGATTGTGTGCAGATGAGGAGATAGCTGCTGTTTTATGGCCTCACCCATTTCGACTCATTGCATTTTATATTTATGGACCGGGTCCTACTTTTTACACAAATGTGGTGCAGCTTGGCTGAAAAATGTCAGTTTCATTTTTCACTTTTGTGTCTGTGTTTTACAAGCAACACTTCCTTAATGGATTAATGGAGGGTTGAGGTCCAGGTAAATCTTCCAGCTGCTTCCTGCTTTTTACATTTTTACATTTTTGCCTTTATTAGATAGTTGATAGTTTAGAGACAGCCAGGAAACATGGGCCTAAAGTCCCCAGCAGGAATCGAACTGTTGCGGTTATACTGTATGTTTCTTAACCTCTAGGCCTTTAAAAGAAACTTGGTAGTCACAGCCATCGTTTCTCTTTCAAGAAGCGTCTGGTCTTGCATTCTGAAAGAAAAGTGGCCAAAAGTTTCCCGTCGTCTTTGTCATCTTTGCGCTCTGAATAATTCAGCGGCTGCTTGGTCGAATGCAAACAAACAGAATAAAACATAGATAGTTATGAGGCATAAATATGAACAAACAGCATCTAAAAGCATTAAGGAAACACAGAGCGTCGGGGGTTTGGAGCGACAGATCAGGACAGTGTGTTTGACTGGCTGGATGGAGCCCTTACCCCCCCACATCTCGTTCACCCCCCTAATGATGTGTGGCCTGTCAGAGAGACGCAGCCAAATTACATTCAGGACTACAAAGCCTTCGTCCGAGGTTTTCTCTCTCTGTGCAAGACCCTGCAAAACAATAACTGGGATTCAGCAGCTGCAAATTGCACTAAAATTTCCCATTCTCACTCTGTGAATTATTAATGAGAGCAAACCAAAGAAAGAGAAGGGGGGGAGAGAAATATCTACAGCATGCCCGCACAGTGTAGAATGCTATAAAGCTGTAATTATGTCTGAGAATGAGAAATGGAACAAAGTTGTTGGAGCCAGAAAAGGCGAGGCAGAAACTGAAACTAAGAGCTGGAAATTTAGAGCTCAGAGGGTGAAAAGAAAAGTAGTTTTATTACATATGCAAAACGCCAAAGCTAGAGGATGGACACACAATTATAACGGGGATGAACAACAGCATTTGCATCCGTCTCTGTCAGGTTTGTTCCTCGTGAAAGTGAAGAAATATGTAAAGGGAGGGAGAGAAGAAGTCGAAATGCCAAAATATACAGGATCTGTTTTGGAATGAAAACCCTGTAACTCCAGCAGGAGTTTGAAACCATTTCATAAACTAAAGCGTTGTACAAGAAAATGTAAACCAGAAACTGCTTATAGGATTTCTCTTGAGAGCAGCAACACGCTACCTGATGCCCAAAAATCCAAAATCTGAATCACTGTAAGTAAATGTCTTCAGTGACAGTTAATACAGTTTTACTCCACAGATAATTTTGTCTCTTTTTTTAATAATAAAGACGGATAGATATTTTTGGCTCTATGAGAGAAAAAGAGCAGCAGACTGTCGAGTGAAGGCAATAAATCCAAATCAGCAAGTAACAATGAATAATAGATGGATAGATAAATAAATAAAAAGATAAATAAACTATGATTTCCTGGTATGATTTGACAACGGAGAGTTGTAAACTGTTGCACTGTGGAGGCTCATCAACAAGAGCCGATAATGGCTTTTGTACATATCAGATATCAGTTAGACTTGTTGACAGTGATGGAAGAAGTAGCACTATGTGATGTTTATTATTACATACTGCACTAACATGAAAGCAGCATTTTATGTTGTACTTTATATACATTTCACTTATCTATACATACATAGTAAATCAAATAAAAATGAATTTGAAAAATACAACCATTGAATAAATGTAGTATAAAACACAATATTTCCCTCTCAGTTGTAGAGGAGTAGAAGTGTAAAGTAGCATAAAATGAAAAACGTCCACAGTACAGCTTTGAGGTACTTGTACTTTACAGTAAGTACAGTAACACGAGTGCAGTAGCACATCGCGTCAGGTGACGTCTCCTAACGGAGTTGGTTTTCCGCAGCGCACTGTGAGGTAGTGAGCTTTTTTCGCTAGTTAGCTATTACTGTGTTTGTGCAGGTTGCACAAATTTGAGTGTGTTTATTCTTGCCCGGTAGGCGTTCCAGCCCATTGGACGCCATAATTATGAGGCTGTGGTTCAGCATATATTCATGCGTCATATGTGCATTAGGATTCAGATTTGTTATTGAGTAAGTTGACCTAGCTTGGCCACTCTCCCTTATATGACGTTACACCAGTTTTTTTGTTTTAAGGTGGATATGAAAACTGCCTGTCAGTATTGGTCCTGGGCTTTGAAAATGTTCATCTTTTAGTATTTTTTAGTTTATTTAGTTTATTATCAGTCCAACTGTAAAACATCAGCTTCCTGAGAATCGAACAGAACTAGTGTGTGTGCAAGAAAACCTTCATGTTGGTGTTTTTCAACAGAGAGCAGGTTTCTGATCAATCACAGCTTCACAAAATCCGACTGGAAAAGCTGGAAGATGAATTATGTTTTCTGAAACAGGGTTTCTCACCCTGATAAGAAGAAATATCTGGAGCAAACACTGAATATTTGTCTTTTTTTTTTGGCTATGAAATGTTCAAATTGCAAGATAATTAATTTCAGGATTTGTTCTTTGAATACCTTGTTTAGTGCAACATTAAAAATCTCAACTCGTGCAAACACACTGTTGTTTGCATGAGAGAACACACACACAAACAAACACACACATCCTCACTGTTCTGTCTTTTGGCGCATGTTTGAGTAAGTGCCAGCCAAAGTATCTCTCTCACTCTCTCACACACACACACACACACACACACACACACACACACACACACACACACACACACACACACACACACACACACTGTTCGACCGAGGGCCTGGCATGGATCCTCTGCTCACAGGAGGCAGCGGCGTCCCTCAGGGATCCATAACCAACCAAATAGCTCAGAGAGAGAGAGAGAGAGAGAGAGCAGCGAGCTCGCCCAGCTGGGCCTCGGCACTCTCTCACTGTGTGTGTGTGTGTGTGTGTGTGTGTGTGTGTGGTGGGAGGGAGGGAGGGAGGAGGATGGTGGACCAGATGACCCAGGCGACTCCCAGCATACTGTGGGTGAAATTAGGTTGTTCACCTGATCTGGAGAGAGAAAATTCAGGCGTTTGATCATAAAAATGAGACTGTGTAGATGAAACTATATGGCCAAAAGTATGTGGACACCCAAAATCCAGCAGATGTTGAACCTGGCTGCCGGGATTTGCTCCCATTCAGACACAAGAGCATTAGTGAGGTCCAACACTGATGATGGGTGATCAGGTCTGGCTCACAGTCCAGTTCATCCCAAAGGTGCTGGATGGGGCTGAGGTCAAGTTCTCCCACAGCAAACTGGGGAAACCATTTCTTTATGGAGCTGGCTTTGTGTCATGTTGAAACAGGAAAGAGACAAACACAAACTGTTGCTACAAAGTTGGAAAACCACTGTCGTCTAAAATATTATTGTATGCTGTATCATATCAAGGGTGTCACATATCGCATGTGACCTTTTTGCATCTTTGCTAAATGAAATGCCTGATGAAGGACGTTGTACTTAAAACGTAGCATTGACAGGAGCTCATTTTTGATATTTAAGATAAGAAAATCAATGGTCTTTAATTTTGAACAAAGAAAACAGATAAAATATTTATTTATTTTCCCCTAATATGACTCTGGAATAATGTGTTATGGAAATAGTGTACGTGAATCAATACAAAAATAAAATAAATAAATACATTTTTTAAAAACCCATGAAAACCCTTACCTTTACTTAGACTTGATTTTTGTTTGTTGTTAAATGAAACAATCTGCCAGCAGACTGATTTAATTGAATGCAGAGCAACATGTTTCATCATTTTTATCAAATCAGGACACGACAGTGGACTGACCTCCACAGCCAGTATGTATTTTTGTCTGTAGGAAACACTACAAACCAGTCCAAACTGCTTCATGGTCCCACAGCGAAGGCTCCTTCTGCATGGTTTCCTGAGGAAGTTCAACAATCTGCAGCTCGGAGCCGGGGTCAAATAGTTTAAAATGTGCAAAAAAACAAAACAAAAGGTGTTTGATTTCTTCAGCCTGATGTGCCAGATGGGAGGAGTTTAACCACACACGATGATTCTTTTAGTTTGTTTGATTCAGTTTGTTAAGTATGTAAAAGGGAGTGACCCCGACTTTCTGTAACTGACATTTGACCTGACGCAGTTCCTGTCGACTCCACCTGGTCGGGGTTAAAGGTCACGATGAGTGTCTTTGTGACTCAGGATTTTAAAAACTCTTTGGTAGATGATGCTGCTGGTTGAGATAGATTCCTGGTGGTGTTCTGCCCTCTACTGGCTGCTGGGTCGAAGTGTCACAGGGTGACTGAGTTACATCAGGAGTTTTGGAGTAAATAGTAATAATTTTAAAGCTGCATGTTTTTCAAAGCTCGTTTTGTGTATTTTTGCATGTCTGTCTTTAAGTCAGTCTTAGGGGTGTTTGAATCCTGCTGACACAAATGTTTTAGAAATGAAGTGTTTTTGTTTGACTTTACATGGGTCGATGTTGTAAATTGTACTTGTTAACATATTGTGAAGCACTTTTAAGTTTGGTAAGAAAGGTGCTAGACAAGTAAAAATGATTTTATCCAGAGGACTTTAACTTTATATTTTTAACTAGTAGTCGTTTGTTTGGAAGGTAACAGTGATGGCATTCAAATCATTTACTTCAGTAAAAGTAAAATATAAGACAGTATAGCTGTAAAATAAATGTAGTAGAGTAACAAGTACAACATTTGCCTCTGAATTGTAGTGGAGTAGAAGTAGAAAGTAGCATGAAATGGAAATACTCAAGTACAAGTTTAGGTACTTGAACTTATGTATGGTTACTTTCCACCGCTGGAAGGTGATGACTTTGATAACATCCAGCTGTTCGTGATGAGGATGAATTTGAGCAAAAGTTTCTCCAAATTCATGTCATGCAAAGCTAGTTTCATTTCCGTTTTCCGTTGGTTTCTAACATTGCCACATTGAAGCAGGAAGACCAGCAAGTAGTACTGTTGGGATAAGATCCTAAAACACATATCAAAACAGGAAGAGAAGGGGTTTTTAAACTTAAAGGCAGAATGAGTAACTAAGCTATTCACTCATTTTGGAACAAGCTTTTCTCCGCTTGGCGTTTCGTCTCGCGGGTTATTTTTGTTATTTTCATTCTGCCTTTAAAGGCTTAGTCAGAAAACTATATATATATATATAATCACATAAATAATGGGAGTTTGGTGTAAAGATGAAAGGTCTGTATTTTGTGACTTTCTCAGTTGATCATGTAGCCTGTTGCAATTAGAAACAGACCTTTAACAGTATCAGAAAACTTCAATAACTTTGATTTAGTTGTTGTAGATTCTGTCAGCGAATTAAAAGACTCATCAATCAATTTGTGTGTGTTAGGGAGGTGTTCCTAATATTTTGTCCATACTTTCAAGGTGAAAAGTTACTGACCTTATTGACCAGCTGGTCAGTTAACCTCTTAATGACCCAGGAAACCAAATCTGTAAATATCAATGTTCAAATGTCCAAATATATACATAAATGCTACAAGTGTGCGACATGTTTATTGATCTTGTTTTATATCATACAGTATTCTCTTGCTTGTTTGTGATATTTGATGTAGCAAAGGTTCATTTTTGGTTTGTTTGTCCTTTTGCAACCAGGACAATGTGCTGCTTAAAATCAGCTTCTGCCTCTGTTTGAACCTCTGCGAGTGTGTTTGAAAGCTCCTGTCACTCCCGTCTCCTCCTCCTCCTCCTCCTCCTCCTCCTCCTCCTCTCAGAGTTCAAGGTCGTCGCGCGGCTATTTCCAGCTCGTCTTCGCTTTGATCCGTGTCGCAAAATGACAAGGTAACGCAACTGGGGGGGTCAGCTGTGTTACAGGAATGCTTCCACGGATCGAGAAAGAGAAAATCAATCCCGCCTGACAGTGTCTTCAGGATACTCCGACCTGACTGGACCATGACAACTGCACACACACACACACACAGGAAAGTGTATACACATACATAGATAAACACTTGAACTCACACTAACATTAACACAGATGTACACAAACAAACACTTCTAGTACACACAAACACAAGTTGCAACCAAATATAGCACACACACACACACACACTCCAGCTGTCTCTGTGTCTGACACAGAGGACCTCTGTCAGCTCCGGTTCGTCCGTCGTCTTGTCAAGGTGCATCAGAGAGACAAGGTGTCGGCCAAAAAGTTCATCAATGACAAACTGCTTCTGAGAAGTTCAGGAGGAAGCGTGCGTCTGCTCACGGACGAGAGGCTCGTGCACATTAATGGCGTCCTCCTCAGCTGAGCTGTAACATTAGCTAGCTCAGTGGTGCTAGCAGTATCGCTAGCTGGCAACTCACACCAAAACAATGTAAATGGATAACTAGCACTACAGGTAAGAGGGAAAATATGTGTTTTTGATTTTGGGGTGAACTGTCCCTTTTTTAAGGATCAGTCAGAAGCAACAAATTACCGGGACATTTGTTTGTGGACGTGACGTATACTTGTTCACAAAGAGATCAGCTTTGGTGAACTTTGACACATGAATTTGTGCCGTTGACCAATAGCAAACCATGCTGACATTTGAGGCAACGAAGATCCAGGAGGGCCGAAGCAGAAGTTGTCATATTAGCTGTGGCCTGCTGCTCCACAAAAGACACACATTTCTCAAAAATGCAGGTTTGAATTTTCAACTGTCCTAATGCAACGGGCCTCCTGCAACAACATTTTCATATTCTTCTCCCAAACCTCTCATACTTTTTTTCTGTGAGGTTCGCTCGTACGATTGTTCCAAGTCAGTCACCAAACCAAAAGTTTCAGTAAAGTTCTTTGAATTTGAATTTTCTTACAAAGAGTCAAACCTCTGCAGTCTGTAAAGGGGAACACAGTATTACAGTATTCTAACAGAGTATTTTGACTGCTGCGCCGGCCGGGCGTCTTCATCAATAAACGTATCTACTCTTCTCCCTCAGAGGTTGTAATATCTGGTGTTTCTGTGGCCAAACAATGCCTGTAAGCACTGGCAACCATTAGACTCCCTCCCAGGTCATTGAGCATTCCCTGCTAGCTAATTACAGCATGGCCTGTAGTTGTCTGCACCCCTGCCTCCCCCCCCGTCTCCTGTCTGGAAACACACGGGCAGGAGCAGGGGTTGCGAGGGGGACATATTTCTGACAAATGTGCCATCTCCATAATTAGCTCAGAAGCAACATATGAAACATTAAACACGCGGGGCGCTGGCGACAATCAAAACATTTCATTTGTTGTCAATTATTCATTACTTTGAAGGTTCTGAAGGGGTCGTTAATATGGAAATAAGCTTGTGATGCTAACAAGGTTGTAGTATCTGATTCCAAATCATCATTTTTTTCTTTAAGGCTAATATTTTGATTTTTTTTTTTGGTCTTTTCTGTCCCTCTATTGTGATTTCTTCTGTTATTCATGAAGCCTGTTCTTCAAACAAAACCATTTTTCTGACTTAAAAACAAGCTGCTTTGTCCATTTGATTAAAGGGGGAAACTATATTTGATGGAATTCTTTGATAGCTTCAAGTTTAGCTCAGCCTCAAATGAAGTTAAACCACCCAAAACTAATCCAGTACCATTTTTTTTTTTTTTTTAATACAGTTTTCTTTTTGCACCTGGCTTTAATGTGTACTTCCCTTCGGTGGCTGTCTTTGCAGACCTGCCAAGCGAGTGGCCACTAAAGTTCCCCTGTCTGTAGCTTTTCACGGTTTAGTTCCCCTACAATTAATTAACGGGATGAAGAGTCCCACGCAGCACCTCGCCGCGGCAGCTACCTTTGCCAGCTGTCAAATTGGAGAGATGTGGACTGGAAAAATAAGCCAGAGGCTGGGGCTATTTAAAGTAATTAGTTTTGATGCATGCAGCTCTCAGCCCCTATTACCTGTCGACTGCTGCCACCACCGACTGCCCAGGGCGCCGTTCAGTTGGGGAGTTGGGCTTAACATGTGACGGCACAAGACCGGTGATGTTTTACATCCACTGAGTCGATGTTTACTGAGGAAGGAAGTCAGAAACCGTGTCAAAATAAGTTTAGACCAACCACAATGTGTTTAGCTTTAAGTGTGAAACTGTCAATAAAGTGGGCGTCCTGCTTAGAGTACAACACCCAACTGTCACTACTGCGGAGTACCTGAGCTAACATTAGCGCTTCAGTGTTGGCTAACGCTACACCAATGTTACGATGTGAGTTGTTTTTATGAATTTAAATTTCCACAACTAATATTCAGATTTTTTCCTCACTGAATCTGTGTCACGTTGTAATTACACATATGGAAATGAATGAAGACACAAGACACAAGGTGAACATTGACAGTAAGAAACCTGTGAATAGACTGTATAACATTTTTAGTTGGCTATAGAATATTTTTTGACGTGATTCCTGGGTCACTGTAAGTCTGTGAAAAATGCCATGAAGAAGCACAGTTTTGTGTCTTCTGTCATACTGACACAGTTCCCTAGATATTTTACTGTCTTGACTTAAGCAATGATGAAGAGAGATGTCATTTCGGTGATAAACATGTTGATTTAATTACTTTTTTTTAAAGCATTACATGTTTTGGGTGACGGCCTTTTGCAGGACAAATAAAGTGTTGTGCTTTAAAAATGATGATTTTTTTTTTTATCATCTCGGGCCCAGCGGCATAAGGCGTTAGAGACCTTTTCCGGTGTTTTGATGACATGGGTTCGATCCCCGGGGAACCCGAATAATTAAACACCCAAAGTGTAGTCTCAAAAGTGCTCAGAGAGAAGCTCAAAAGAGGGCAGACATGGTGGTTCAGTGTGTTAGAAAGCTCTGCAGTAGTTTGAGGTAGAAAGACTGTGAACCTTTTAAAAAGCATTCAGTTGTTGTCCATTGCCCATTGAATCGGGGCGTTAGAGGACTCTTCCAAAGGTTGATCCTTGGATAATGTGAATTTTAAACACCAAGAAGAAAGACTGAAAAGCGTATAAACTGGTGAGCTCAATGTTTCTGGTTCAGTGGCTCAGGGCATTCGGTACTTCATATTTGAGGATGTGGGTTCGACGCTCGCTCAACTCTGTTAATTTTGAAGTCGGATGTCCAAAGGAAAAAGTGAAAGGCTCCAAGAAAGACACAAGAAGTGGCTTCGAACAAATAGCCCAGCATGTTAGGCGACTGATCAGGAGTTCTAAGAATGTGGGTTCAAACCTCATGACCTGCTGTCTGCTGCACATTTATAGAGGTCTGCTTGGAGGTCTTGAGAATCTGGGTTCAGTCCCCCTTTGATAATGTGTATTTTGAAAGCTGATGTTGAAAATAAAGAGTGAAAAGCGCCAAGAAAACAAGTCCACCTGTCCGATCTGGTAGCTCGGCGTGATAGAAGACTATGTGGGAGTCTTGAGGTTGTGGGTTCGTTCCTTATCGAAGCTCAGTCAATTTTGAAGTCCAAAACCCAAAGCGAAGAGATAAAAGCGCCCGGAGAAAAGGCTCCAATGTGAAGGGACTCGGTGGCGTGGTTGGTTCGTCCACGGGCCTAAGTTCAAAGTCGTCGAAGGCTGTCTCGAGGATCTGGGTTCGATCCTCATTTGACGCAGTAAATTTTGAAAGCTAATGTTGAAAGGAAAGAGTGAAAAGCGCCAAGAAAACAAGTCCACCTGTCCGGTCCGGTAGCTCGGGGTGATAGACGACTGCTCCGTAGCCTTGAAGTTGTGGGTTCGATCCTTATCGAGGCTCAGTCAGTTTTGAAGTCCAAAACCCAACGCAAAGAGATAAAAGCGCCCGGAGAAAAGGCTCTAATGTGAAGGGACTCGGTGGTGTGGAGGGTTCGGCCGTGACCATAAGGGTTAAGGCGCCAGCGGTGCCTGGTTCGAATCCTGCCGTCGCCAGTACCCGGAGCATCAGTGACACTTGTGAAGGGTGGGAGGGAATAGGGGGGGCCGTGTCCCCCCTGGGCCCTTGGTGAGGTAGAAGCAGGGGGTTATAGGATGGAGGACAGTGAGCAGCTGAAATTTTACTTGAGTCTGGTTTTGTTGATTTAAAAGGGGTATAACAACAAAATGATTTAAAAGTGCTTAAAAAAAATTTTTTTTTTACATTGTGACATGAAGGAAAAGGCTGTTTACTGGCTTTTTGCACAAAACAGTTTTTAATATGTTAAGAAACATGAAGAAACACTCTTTTACAACTATTTTTAAAATGTTGGAAAAGAAACTACTACACAACTCAATTACTAAAACATCCAGCAAAAAAAGCAATACCCAGCCAGCACACAATAAGGCCTACCTATATATCAAATGTATCACAAGTTCAATAAGCCGGTTTCACAAACAAATCACACCATGCTACTTTTTTCATGCAAAGTTATCTTTTTACGTGTTCCATTTTGATCAAAACAGCTTCTTTGTATTTTTGTCCTCAGACACTGTACGTCATCATTAAGACAGTAAATGTGCATATTCCCTTATTCTTTTTAAACAGTACAGTCAAGCTTAAGTGGCCCAAGGAAAGACAATACCCAGCAGCCTCTCTTCAATTATTTATTCTCACATCACCCCAAAAAGATGACAAATGCTAATTCTGGTCCATTCCCCAGCTGGGCACCCAAGTGCTCATTAGTTTTAAAGAAGGTTAATCCATTTAGGTTTTGCATATTGATATGCCAATTATGTCTAATCGTGGAATAGGCATCCGTCAAGGTAATAGTGCATAAACACATGCAAGAACATTAGGGAGAAGTCAACGTTATAATAAAGTAGGTGTTAATTGGTGAGGGGAAGACTGTCGGCTAACTCATGTGTGTAATGGGGAAGGAAAAAGGGGCTTCATCAGATTTTTCCCCCAAAATCATGTCATTTGCAAACCCCATGCTGCGAGAGGAGGGTCACAAGGGCAAGGGACTGGGGTAGCTATTATTTTGAATTTGCAATGTTTTCAAAAGCAGAACAAATGCAGTCTGTGGCTAAGTGGAAAGAGTATAGTGAATAAAATATATATATATATATTTTGTCTCTTTGAAAGAAAGAGCCTAGCCAAGGAAAAGAAAAATCACCTGATTATTTTTACATTTAGCATTCGTTTAGAGCTGATCCAAGTGCTTCTACGAAGCGATGAACATCGCTGAAGGAGTTGTAGAGCGGCACCGGAGCGATTCGCAGCACGCTGGGCTCCCTCATGTCACACTGAAATGAAAGTTAAAGTTCATATGTATAGGACTCGTAATTTTTAGATGAATTTTTTCATGCACCCTCTAAAAGTTATTCGATACTTAAACATGTACTCACAGCGACGCCCCTCTTCTCCAGCTCCTGGAAGACCTTTCGGATGTGGACAGAGAAGGAGAGTGAGAGCTGACAGCCTCTCTGCTGAGGGTCAGAGGGCGTGATGATGCGAACGTGGGCTTTGTCGGGCTGGGTGGGGTCCTGGCTGTAATAATGCTGGATCAGGTACTCCAGGTAGCCTGTCAACAGGAGGGACTTCCTGCGCAACGCCTGCATACTGGTCATGTTAAACACCTGGCAAAATGAAAACCGTGCCAATTGTAAAATATATACAAATATATACCTGTACATGTTTTTCACAGGACAATATTTTATCTACTCAATGAGGAATGAAAACCTATTCGATCTGAGCTTTAAACCAGTGCACTGCAGTACCTCTAAACTGGCCTGCAGGGGGCAGACCAGCAGGATGGGCTGGTTTGACAGTCTGAAGCCGCTCACTCCGGGCTGCAGCTCCAACACTGAGAACACAAAAACCCTGTACTAAATGTCTGTGATTTAAAGGTAGGAATAGACAAAATGTGCTGTACAGATGTAATATGCAGATGTAATAATCATCACACCACTGGCTTCAGACCTTTTTATGAACTACTGAAAGACAAAGTAGCTTCACGTTGCGCAGCAGGGTGCAGCTGTGTGTCATATACAAACATGAGAGGATGAGTGGGGATTATGAAAACAATGATATCCTTTTACCGTTATTCATCTGGAACCGAGTTTTCAGGTCGTGTCCCCACCATCCCAGCAGCCTGGAAGAGACGGTGTCAGTAGAAGAAGAAGATGTGATTAAGGAGTTTGGTAGAGGAGTGAACAGATTTAAACATCTATCATAACATGTTGGAAAGATATTAGATTAGTGGCTGAAACTACAGACTTGTGTGTGAGCACTCACGCAGGTTTGATGGTGTCTTTATGTTTCTCGTGGATAAAAGCCCCAGCCAGACCACCGGCACCTGAATTTATATACTGTGAGAAGACAGTCATCACTTGTACGTGCACAGTCTTACGCGGGACATTCACCCTTGATAATACTATCAGTAGAGACAAAGCTACAGAAAGCAGGTCCTACAGGCTGACCTTGTAGGAGCACCAGCAGGCGAAGTCGACGCCCCAGTCGTGCAGCTTCAGCTCGACGTTTCCCGCAGCGTGGGCACAATCGAAACCCACGTAACAGCCCTGTCAGACAAAACGGACAGGATTATTAGTTAGTCTGTTTTCATCTGCTTGCCTACTGTCACTATTACTACTGTTAAGCAGTTCAAATGACTATGCATCAGATTTATGCAGCATTAAGTGTTATCGCACTGCTTTGGCTGAAACATGGCAAAAGTACAAACGTATATATTATATTATACTAGTACCAAAAAGTACGCCTCATTAAAGAATAATATATAATATATTGCTGGATAATTATTGATGCATTAATGTGTGCATCACTTTAATAGTGATGTGTTTATGTTACCTTCCTCTGGCCGGCCTCAGTGATGGCGGCCATGTCGAACAGCTGGCCCGTGTAATACTGGACTCCGCTGAACATCACCACAGCGATGGAGTCGCCCTCCTTCTCGATCACCTCCAGGATGTCCTCTGTTCTCAGAGTCTCTTCTCCCTGAACAGCCAGCAGAGTCACTGTTCAGATTTCACCCTTCCTCCTTAGTTATTGCACAATGCAAAAGTACTTTCAGCGGCTCAGGAGCAGGCATGAAACATTAAGAAGCCAGTAAAGACAAACTGTGTGGCTCCAGTACCGGTCTGGGTGACAGCAGCAGCATGCTCTTCTGAGGGTCGAATCCTCGCAGTCGGATCTGAGACTCTACAGCGTACTGAGGACAGGGGAGACGAGGGGAGACAGGGGATACTCGATTGTATTTTGCATCCAGTCCATTAAACCTCATTTATGACATTTGTAATCAAACTTTTTTTTGGTTTAAAGAAATTCCACTTGATTTAAGTGGTTACTTTATCCATCTAGTTCTTACTGGTGGTGTTGAGCTAGGGTGTAGAGCTTTGAGCTGGAGTCAAAGTGCAGCAGCAGCACATCCAGGTTAAGTACATAAACACAAAACATTTCCAGCGGCAAATGAAGGATTTTATAGAACACTGGTGTTTGTAAATGTACTCACATGGTCTGAGGGAAAGGCCTTGTTCTCTAGAAGGACTTTGTGCCGAGCTGCTGTGGGTTTGTAGAAGGAAAGCTGCGGAATGACGACATGAAATCTATTGATATCAACACGTTTTTGGGCAAAGTGTGTTACCGAAACTAACTAACCCATTTCTTGACTTTGATTATCAACTTTTCACAATCCTTTACATATAGAGAACTTGTGTTTGGCATGTACCAAATGTACTCCAACAGAAAGTGTTGACTTACCATTAGAAGGTGTAAATTAACTGTCAGGCCATTCATCAGTGCCACCTCCTCAGTTTTAGCTCCTGTGAGAGACAGAGCAAAACAACACGAGTCATCTTCTCATTTAATACATCAACCTTTCAGTGACTTTCATTTTATTTCCTGACAACAACATATTATACATAACAGCTACAGGGTGTGAAATGTTAGATAAAAATTGTATTGAATACAGAGTCTCTTACCAACAACATTAGCCATGAGGTCCTCTATGTTGTTTTCAGCCCACGCCCACGGTCGAGAGCCCTCTGTGTGACCATGGACTCCCCTGTAAAAGACTTTATTTTATGCACTGTGACTAAACAGTCAAACGATCCTTTTGGTGAAAGTTAAATATAAGAGCAAACCTACATTTTGGCCCACTTGTCCAGCTCCTCTTCCAGGTACTTCCTGGCCATTTTGGGCTGAAGCCCCGTCGAGTTTCCCACAAGGTAGATGCATTCTTTGGTACCGTCGACCAGCGAGAGGTCAGCTACAGAAACATCCAAGATGAAACTGATGCAAATCATTTTCATATGATTAAATGATGGAGCTACTTTTCTCAGATATTGAACATTGATATCCAAATAGCACTTTAATGCACTATTTCATTTCACTCACAAGGAGGCAAATCTGCAATTTTGGGCACCAGGAATTTCTCTCTGAGATGTCTCAGCGCGTCCTGTTCGTCGAGGTATGAGGCCACTTCTGCAGAGGTCGGGCTGCAGCCCAGCGAGGCTGAAACTCGCATCAAAGTTTCTCTCGGAGTTGAGCCGATGAACGGGTCCATGACTGTGAGACTGGGAGGAAATACACCACTTTTTAAAACTTGTATATTACAAAGACATTTTTCCCTCAAAGCTATGGTTCTGTAGTCAGTCACTCAAAATCTCGTTGTAGGTCTTTGAAACCTGCTGCGACCATGTCTGCTTATCAGAAGACCTCAGGATATACAGTATGTTTTACAGGCTACAATGTTTACCACATTAACGGCAACGCCCTTGGTTTTAGTCAGGACTTGCATGTCATTCCCCTCTCTCTATTCCAGGTTTCCTGTCTGCTTCTCAACAACACACAATCATTGATCATTAATTTAAGGCAAAAATGCCCAAAAAGTGTTTTGGATGTTGTCTCTCTCCAGTGAAAAACATGTATAAACCTTTCAGAAACTACGAAAAACAGGCATTTCTCAGCATAACCATCGTGCATTTCTGAGTTTAAGCAGTTGCGTTGAAACTGTTTCAACTGTTCAACGCAATCCATACAGCATAAGCATTAAACATGCTGTTAACAGAGCATACATATAAAGGTTAATGTTGCAGGGTCCAAAACACATTTTCAAGAATGTAGTCTGTGTTTGTAGTTACATATTTATGTGTACATTTGGAAATATACCTCAATAAACATATTATACAGCATATCCTGTATGAAACACGCATTTGTATACGGGAAGAAAGGTCACACTTTAATTAAAACCTCCGTTCAAATGACCGTCTTTTACTTTACGGTTGTTTTTTTTTACTTTAAAACATCAATTTCAAATTTTGACATAAAGTATCTTTTTGAACAAACTTGGTTCACTCTAAACATCAGCTGTATTTCGACACTCAACTTCCTGACTGCTGCAAGTTTACTTGAAAGGTCGATCTGTTTGACTTTTATGGCTTAATTAGCTGCTTCTACAATCCAACAATCAGTTCAAATCTCTTGGTTTACGATGGAACTGATGTAACTCACGGTTTGCAGATGAGCCTCCTCTCCGCAGACACCAGTTTCTGAGTGAGTCCTCTGCACTGGAAATGCTCTTTAACCTCTGTGTGTGCAGCCTAAAGTTAATCATTGGTCTAATAAATCAACTTCAAGCCTACGACAAAACCAGAGCTGAACATGTCCTTTAACTCTTTATGGATCAGACTAATTCCTGTTATTAAGTGTCGTCAGGCAGGCAGAAATACAGTGTGAAGTTCTGCAAAAAAAAAAAACACACTGTTAAACATGTGATAACAAATCCATGGGCGTTAACACGCTGCTCTAACAGCCTCTGCACAACTTCCGTTTACTTCCAGTAAAATATGTGAAACTAATGTGACTGTTCTTGTACATGCAGTTAAAGTGAGAATGTAAATTTTACAATTATAGTATAATGCTAAATGGCTAAACTATTGTTTTATGGTGCACAGTGGAAAGTTAAAGTTGCATGATGGTGACATGCGGATTCTGGTGAGGACCTGCAGAGAATCAGTCTGTCATGTCATGTTAAGGCTCTCCTTTTTTTCTCCTGTACTCCATTTTTCATCCCATCTCCACTAGATGGCAGCAAAGTATTGACGATCGTGGAAGTGAGGGCCAAAACATGTACAGCTAATATACAGTAAATCCCCTATATACACTGCAGGCAAGAGCAATAACAAGGTACATTCATGGGAACATTAAACAGATACATCATGTCACATGTAATAAAAGTAAAATATTTAGTGGAAAAAAACACTTTGTTATGTATAGAGCCAAAATTTCATCATCATGTTAAAGCAAATATGTATTTTATTATGTGGAATCAGAGATCAAACCATTTCAAACAAAACAAAACGATATGTACACATTGAGCAATACTTATGTCAAGTGGACTGTTACTGGTTGTTGGTGTTTTGCTGTGTTTTCATATTTTGTAGCAAAAGTTTGTTCTAAGTGTGCAAACCATCTGTATCAATGTTGTCTATTCATTTGGAGAAACAGGCAGATAATGTGATTTTTGTTTTCTTTCTGCTGCTTTTCAATTATTGAATGTGTATAGTTTTTTAGATGAGGATGCTTTTTTGTGTCGGAAATGTACAGTCTGAGTGTAAAGAAATGTCATCAGAAAATCACTTATAATATTCTTATAATATTTCAGGGGTTTTATTGTAATCCATCACCTGTGTTATCACTATAATTAACATGTAAGGGTATCAAGTATGAGTTTATATTGCTCCTGCCCCATTCTAATCATATTCCTGTATAGGTAATTAAATATACGGCATGTGTTTGTAGCAATATTAATGCACCATCTCCCTAAACTTTGTAGGATTGTTGTTTTTACAAAGAACTTTCTGATGAACCTCAGATGTAAGATTCAATTTTTGGCTAAAATGTAGATTTCCACAAACAGTGGCCAGTGTTGTTCATCTTCTTCCTCACCTTCTTTTCTTCTTCTTCTGCCTCATTATTCATCTCCTCACAGCTCACTAAGTCGTCTGATTTCATTTCATCACGTTAGCTGTAGCTCCGACTCCTGCTGAAGGTGATATTTTCCTTCCACGCTGCGCCAAACTGTGTTGGAACCTAAAATAATACACACATAATCTACATTAAATACACAATATTGTTGTTCATGATGTTTTGAAAATAGATTAGGATTATATATACATTCATTAAAAATGACTAGAAGGACTTAATTTAAAGTCAAGTACAGTGGTGATGAGTGGTGATTTTAATTAACCATATTGGAGTAAAACTGTTTTGTTTTTTTCCCCCTAACAGCAACCTGACATTGCATCAGTGACACCTCACTGTTTGGGAAATGTCTCATAATTAAACTTGACAGAGTGAGAAAAGCCAACGCTGAAGGTTTAGAGGTCATACTGTCCTCTGGCCTACAGTATGGAGGTGTAACCGCCCCTCAGCGAGGCCCAGCAGCCTGTGTTTTGAGTCAAACCTGCTGCATTCACACCATGAGTGAAATGTTTTTACTGCATTTTTGGGGAGTTTTTAAGAGGACCCAAGAAGGTGCCTTGAGGAACTCCTTCTAATATAAATCCACAAACTCGAACACTAATTACATATAGGCTGCTTACTGGATCTGAGGAATCCCCTACAAACATTATTATATTCTAATTATCAGTTGTCGCAGTCACTTTATGTATGTATGTGAGCTGCTGTGGCTCTTGTATTACATAATGTGCTTCAAAATGATGACATTCATGTGCAGTGTCTTTACAAAATCTGTCAGCATCCATATCTCTTGTTGCCAAGTTTACACTCAGTGGATGTTTTTGTACATATATGACCATGTACATGCTAATACAGTAGGTAAATGCAAGTAAACAACATATTCCCATATCATACAACGTCACTTTTGTCTGCACATCAAATGACCAATTCAAATTCAGCATCCAATGTAATTGGTTAAGTTTTGGTTCAGTTTTTGGGGGGTAGGTTGTTTTGGTTGAGGTAAATTCACATTTTAGTTAGTCACTGCCACATTTATTTAATTTAAAAAAACATCCTGGTTAACCTGTTAAAATTTTACTGCTGGTTCAGTCTTCACAAACTCAAGTTGTTTGGTCAAACATTGCTGAAACCTATGTAACTTTATCTACATTTTAGTGAAGATCCCAAAGTTTCTAAAGATTCGTTGAGAAAATCTGGAGTTTCACCAAAGAATTTTGGGGAAAACCAATTAAAACAGTAATTTGAAATCCAGTTTTATTATACAATTTCTCATGCATAACCAAACAATAACAGATGTTCCATTTTTTACAAATAAATAACACAAATTTCCCTCACCCTCCTGCTTTGTCCAACTACTTTCAGATAAACTTTGGAATATATTTTTGCACTGTGGATTGTCCCTCCATCACTTACATTGGAAGTACATTACAAAGGGATCTTTTAACGGCCAGGAGGAATGATGACAGCAAGAAAAACCTGCTTCAATGCACACATGGGCAGCAGACTATTGTTTAAGACAGACTTAATTTCAAAAACAGGGTCAACTAAGAAGATTCCTGAAGGAACATCCTTAAAAAAATCATGAAATCTGACTATACTAAACCTCAACCTGATCTTTAATGATGTGTGCTGCATTGTCCCTTAATGCTTTATGTAGCTGCTCCTGAACAGTGTGTCCATATGTGCCTTTAAACTTTAAATGTTGCGGATAAACTGACTCCTAAAGCCTGTGTTGTGAAAAACACAACAGCTCACCTCAGACATGGCTTCAGGAAACCTTAATAAAAAGTCAAAAAAGGTCAAATGAACTTGTTGTAAATTCTCTAAGACAAGCTGACATAATCAAAGCAACAAGTAAATATGATTTTACTCCAACTGCACTCCTAAACACAATGTGTCATTTTAAAGACATCAGGACAGCACATATTTGAGCATGTGTAAAGAAAACTTATCTAAATTGCATGTGTGGTTAACAACATGCCATGTTTGGAAGAAACACAACAGTGAAGCACGCAGATGTGTTAAAAATGACTCACGGTTTTTAAGAGTGTAGAAACAATATGGTTACAAGATGTTTGGGGACATTGTAGCCGCTGACATGCCTCTTGTATGCTCTTCCCTTGTTTTTCTCACAGTAAATGAGGATGTGTGACATCTGGAAGCGCTCAGGACGCAGGACTTCCCCCTTGGCGTTTCTCAGGGCACAAACATCAAAGAGGCGGCAGATAATGTTTTGTGCCCCATAAAGACGCTTCAGCGAGGAGCCACCACCGCAGCAGTCCCAACCTAGGGAGGTTTTCAGGAGGTTCTCGAGAGTCTAATTTGGATGATATGGCACCTCTGAACACGTGTAGGACAGGTGGACAGGTGATTTGGGGTTTTAGTGCAGGAGCAGCAGGGAGAATGAGAGGGAACTGTACACAGGGAGAAAAGGTTGCAAGGCCTGATTTACTTTCTGTCCTTTGTATCTTACCTCTAAGTAGGGTTGGTCAATATGGCAATACATAGGAGATGATAAGAAGAAACCAAAGAAACCAAGATTTCACTATATTGTTAAAACTTTTAATGTCTCCACTGAGGGCAATGTTGCCAGTGTTCATGCAATAAAGTACCTTGATTGTTAAGGTATTTAAATCACTGGATTAACCCATCTGGATATTTTATCTGTAACTGAATTCCCTTAAAAATTGTCAAGATTTTTATCGTTGTTGTAATATAAAATGGCAAATGTGGGAGGGAATGGTGCGATTTTTATGAGCAGGTATCGAGAATCGAGAATAGTTATGTGCTGGCAACATCTAAGCTAAAGCAGGATTTTCCCCTGGAAGCTGTTCAGCAGAGGTGGTTATCAATCCACATCATAACGCATGTCATCTCCTGGTGAATTTAGGTAGTGGAAGACAGCCTTAACGAAAGCCATATTTAATAAATAAAGTTATTTAGTGTGTGATTTAATGGATCTGCTTTTTTAAATGTTTTGTTTCATAAGTGTATATATTTTTTGTAATGCTGGAGGAGATGACAGGAAAAGTTTGGTGCAAACGGCACCACAAAAAAGTGAAGATTTTACCCATTTACCAACTTTGAATTTCCTCCCTCCTTTTAAAAGGTTGAAAGTTTTAGAGCTATGCCAGCCAGGACAGTTTTATAGCATTTTTTCCACCTTTCAGCTCAGGGGCTGACAAAAACAATATCACCACACAATCTATTAAGTAGCTGTTCTCGAGCTTTTGATTGTATCACACAGTCTGCTTCAGCAGCTGGAGCTGGCCTAGTTGTCATGGAATTGTAGATGTTAAAATTTTGTAAACTTCAGTAAACGTATCACACAAAAACAGCCCAAAACTTACCCAAATGTGTCCAATCCAGCTTAATGTTGATATATGTCTCATTTGGTTTAAAAGTGAAAGCTTCCACTTCCACAATTCCAATTTATTGAAATGAAATTGAAATGGTATCATTACTTGATGTATTTCCTGTTGAAACAGGTCACTGAGGGGTCAACCTGAAGAGTAAACCAATCAGCTTTGAGTAATGAGAGACAGGCAGTTGGATTGGATAGATCAGCTAAAAAAGGCGGGATCAGTAAAAATGTGTGAATTGGTTGGACTTTTCAGTTACATCCAATGAGGAGTTAATCGAAGGATTATTGGAAACAATAAATTAACCTAAGGTTGTGTTAAAGCCAAATAGACTAAATGAGATCACAAGATAAATCTAGACTGAAAATCTTTCATCAAGTTTTTATTTTGTTGTTTAATGGCTTGTAATGAAGCATTGGAGGAAAAGTGCAAAACACATAAATCTTATTATTCCCCAGTCAGTATTGGGATTTACTGTCAACTGGACAAAAGTGCTGTCAACTTTTGGGTGATCATTGCTTTGTTTTTGCTTCAGTTTTATGGAAGTAGAGCTGTTCCAAATGGCAACACTCAAATGCAGGGTGACTATTGGTTGCGTAAATTTACAAAACCATGGTTGGACGCAGGGAATGAATCCCACCAGGATACCGCGAACCCTTTACTCTTAGAGCAAACTGTAGCAATATCTTTGAGCAAGGCAGTAAACATCTACCTAGTGAAATGCTTGAATTTGAAGCAAAATGTTACTCAAAAAACACCTTACAATTCCTCACATTTTCTGCATTGCACTGAAATACAATATGATGCTTTGGTTTAAACATCTAATGTTTCAGGTCCAAGTCTGAAAACTGATGGTCTGAGACTTTCTCACAGAGACGTCTGAATTAAAAGGCGAGCGCAGAACACCTGCTGCTCCTCTCAAGGCTCTTATTTAGTGGAAAGGTATGTCTTTTTGTCTCTGCAGCCTCCAGCACCTGATATTTAGACTACACTCGGGAGGCCGGCCTTATCTGTTTCAGCTCTGCAGGTTCTAACTTCCCCCTGCAGTGAAATCATCTATGTCACATGAAGAGATAATGAACGTTTTGGAAATGGAAAACGTGTCATTTGCTGTAAAAAGAAAATATATTTTTGGAAATTTAGAGTCTGTTTTTTAGTCCAGTAAATATGAAATTATATGTTTTTGTTTTGTTATTTGGTTGAAGAATGGGTCAGGGGGGAATTCTATGTACTGTTTTGCTGCCTTATGCTATTTCATGTGTGTATATTGTTTGTGTTGTGTATGTATTTCTCATACTAATTAAAGGTGATTGAATAATTACTATTGTAAAACTATATTAAATGGCGGTATAAGATATGTACACAAGTAGGATGATAAATACTACATAAATAAAGTAAAAACAGAGGTTTAGAGAATATCAGCTTTAAAACTGAACCCCAAAAAAGTATGGCAACTTTTTCATTCTGCACTGTTAATAACTAATTTTGAGAATCATTTTACCCTCATGTTTCTCTAAAATAAAGACTGCATGCTCACTTTCTCTACAGCTGCTGTGAGTATATAGTAACATACTGAGTCCATACAGCTGCTGAAGACAGCCTGTATATACAGTGTTGCTGTATGTAAAGTCTGCGGCACAAATGTCTGCATAAGTCGAAAATGAAAGTTACATTTTTATACATCAAATTCATGTTTATTTTTCATTTGGTGATTAAAGTCATTCAGTAATTTGCAGAATTGCAGGAAAATGCATAAAATATGTCAAAGTGAGTCCGTAATTTCAGTTTGGATCGTTGTGGAAAGCAGCACATGTTCTGCGAGTGGATCTGATGATTTTCATCTGACCTTATACTTCCACGAAGGATTTTCGGATCTGTGTCTTATGGTTTCCAGCAGTGAGTCTGAACTGGTCTTGAAGTTCAGAAGCGCGTAATAAAGCGAGATGAAGCTTCGGAGACGCGGCTGAGAGGATTTCAGCTTCGATTAGGACGGTTAGGATAGATCATTCATTCATTTGTATCCACGTGATGTTTCTAAAGAGAGACGTTTGTGTCGGGATCACAGCAGACCCACCTATAGGAACAGACTCTTCGGTGGTTTATTGCCTCCTCCCTCCTCCCCGTTTGTCAAACTGCGCAGCAGTCTCCAGCGAGTGGAGCGCACGTTTGAGCCTCTTTTCACAAATAATCAAACGGGAGCGCGGGAATAAGTACAGTTTGCGCCACTTTGCGCCGTTTCTCCAAACTTTTAATGGGACCCGACGACCGAGGCCAGCCTGCTGCATCTGTTTAACCCGGAGCCGCAACCATGGACTGTTGCGCATTTGGTTCGGTGCGCCTGTTGTTCCCTGGATATTTACGCATCGCAGTGCTGTGCGTCGTGCAATTAGGAGCGTTCGCGCAAAATGGTAGGTGGATGGAAAACTCAAAGTTATGGCTTCTGTGAACACAAAAGACATTCCTAAATCCTTTTGTATCCCTTGAGTTATGATTTGCAACTGGCCGCCAGCTGCCATGGAGCAGATGGTTTTACCTATGAAAAACAAAACTGCTTTTTATCTTTATGATCAGGGGCTTTTAAAATAGAAGGAAATGTCTTATGCAATCCGGAGCCTCACGTATACCGTTTTTTTTCTCATTATTTATTTAAATAAAAAGCAGGGAAAAAAGAAGATCTTGCCTGTTAAAAGCAGCAGAGTCTGCAGACCTGCGTGACTTGGCCTGTGAGGCTGCATTCCTATCACTCTGCAGGTCCAGAGGTTAGATGGACCTTCAGAGACAGAGAAGATATCACCGACAAGAGCAAACCTATAGTCACACACAGAGGACAACACAACACAGAGACATTTAACTCAAAGAAAAGCAAAGATATTTGAGCTAAATGAAACTCAGTGGTGGATATCTGTCAGCTTACATTCTTCCTCAGAGAAACATTCAACAATGTGTCTACTTTTGATCTAAAGGCAAAGTTCCAAGCTTTGGATATGATCAGCTAATTATCACTTCACATAAGACAAAGTTAAAAATGCTGTAAAAACAACATGAACAGAAATAAAAGTAACAGCAGACGTGTGAACAGAATGAGAGAGCAGTCCTCATGCAGAGAAAGGCTGCTGTAATTGAAACATTACTGTGATGAGTCATTACACAACATAATACACTTGGTGCTCAATATAATCCAGTAATATAATTCATACTGCTTACTCCTCTTTTTCAGTGTTGTTTAGTCAGACTTCTCCCATCGTGCTATTCTCTTTCTGCCAGTGCTGCCGTGACGTGTGGCCAAAGGTTTTAGAAGATTGTAAAATATGCACAAAACAGCTCGGAGGGTTGTCAAAATTGAATGCAGGATGGCAGATTGAAAAGCAAACAAATGAACCGATGTCTTACTTAAATTCAGACTAGAAGACAAAGGCTGACGGGATGTTTTTATTACTGTCCTTCCGATTAAGGTTCAACAATAATTCAAATATCTGACATGAGCAGAATACTGGAGCCTGAAATCCTGAAGTCTTATCTGACTGTAACATAGACTGTCTTGGTCAGTTCAACATGCACCCTGTCTTCCATCTTGCTCATATCTTTGTCTCCAGGGCGTCCAACTACAGATCAAAGCACGCAGTCATAAACTTCAAGGCGGGCCATCATAAAATGAAACGCTGTGGGTCCTCACAGATCTTTGCAACTTGTACCAAAACAAAGTCTACCGCAACTCCTGTAACTCACATTTTGTCTCGTTGACAAATCAAACAGTATTGGTTTGTCTTGCTGAAAGGGGAGTGTTTAAACAGCACTAAGTCTTCTAAATTGTCCCCCAGGTACTAACCCTGCTGACCCCTCAGTGGTTCATCAATAAAAAGTCATGTTGTTCAAACTAACAAAGAGCCCAAAGTTTACCAGATGCCAAACATCTCAGGCTGAAAGTTAAAACAATTCACAGGGCAGTTTCAATTTTATATTTGATTTGAGGTTGCAGTTGTAACAAAATGGCATCTCACTCATTCTCAGCTGCAAAAATATGCTTGGACAAACAGCTACATATCATTGTCAAACTGAAGAAAGTGATTTATCTGACTCTGAAGCTAGTTGAGCTAGAGTTAAAAATAAGTGCCCTTTTTCTAAGTTGAGGTTTTAAAAGAGGTGCGATTGTCTGGGCTATGAGTCTCCAGCCATGCTAGCGGCCCTGTGCAGCTGCACTGAGGGAGTGCGGTGCTATGAACTAACTTTAGCATGCTAACGTGAACACAATGTAAAATGCTAACATGCGGGTGCAGGTATAATGTTTACCATATACAGAATCTTAGTTTACCAAATCAAATCAAATGCCGTCTCCTTTTCTGGGACTAGTTAGAAGTCTCACTGCAGCGTTCTGCACCAGCTGCAGGCGAGACAAAGAGGACTGGCCAACACCCAGGCACAGTGAGTTGCAGTCAAGCCTTGAGGAGATTAATGCAGTGGTAACAGTCTTCATATTGTTGAAAGGATGGACTTAAGTTTGGCATGTTAGCATGCTAACATACGCTAATTAGGAATAAACACAAAGTACAGCTGAGGCTGATGGGAATGTCATTAGTTTTGCAGGTATTTGGTCATTAAAATGTAATGACTTAAAAAAGTCAGAGGAGTGATTATAATTCATCCTCAGTGGGACACGGATGTGTGTACAAACTTTCATGGGTATCTATTCAATAGCCGTTTGTTTAGTTTCAGTAAAGAACAAAACTGTCAACCTCATGGTGGCGCTAGAGGAAAAGTCAGGGAATCACCAAAGTAAGTAGCATTCATGGTCTGAAAGCCATGAACACGACACCGACCACTGACAACAACGGTACAAAACTTCATGGCAATACATCCGATACTTGTTCAGATATTTCAAGCTGGAGGCTGACAGTAGAGGGAGTGTCCAAAATGGAAAGGTTTTATCCTCTGGGGAGCATGAATGTGGTTAGTAAACTTGTGAACATTTTGGCCTGATGGTGGCGTTAGAGGGAAGTTCAAGTGGTCATCCTTTGGGGATCATAAATGTCAATACAAACTTTCATGGTAATCCAACCAATGCTTGTTGAGATATTTTAGTCTGGACCAAAGTGGTCAACAGCTGCTAGCGTGGCATAAAATCAGATGTTGGCCAGTAATCGTTGTCTGCTTCACGCCTGTGATCATCTACTGTATGTGAAGCCCTTTAACTAAACTGATTCATCCCTGTCCTTTCATTTTTGTCTTACTCTTCCAAAAATGGACTTCTTTTTTCCACTTTGTGTTTCTCAACGGTATAAAGGCTTCTTTTCCACTTTGTCAAGAAAGAAAGTTGGGACAAAACATGTATTTTGTGAATGCAGGCAATTAAGCATGTTATCTGCCGCAAAACTGCATTAATAATTAGTGATAATGTGTCATATCATTTAAGCATTTTCAGATCTCATCCAGACCCATAACCCTTTCTGCTGATGTGGTGAGTGACAGGCCCTCTGGGAAAAAGACCTGTAACCTCAGTTGTGTTAACACCACGCTCTCCCAAATTAATCTTCTTTCCTGAGAAACTGGAGAATTCCCTGCAGAGTCCCTCCTGCACATCTGGACTGCTGAGGGCCTCTCTCCCTGTGGGATCTCCTCCTCCCCCCGAGAGGACGCTTCATTAGCTCACCCCCCTTTCCCCTCCGGCTCTGTAAACTCATTAAACAGCCAATTGGAGCAGTTTAGCCAGCAGCCAAAGTTTCGCCGATTGTCCTCCTGCCTGAAATCCTAGTTGTTTGGACAACCTGTGACCTCCAATCTTGTCAGTGGAGCTTCCAGACGAGGCATACGCGCAGACAGGCGGCGATGTAAATAAGAGCATTTGCTTTCAAGGGGCTGTCAACATGAAGCCTGTAAGACCTTGTTTAGGCCTGGGATCACTGGCAGTAACTTTGCCCTGTCCATTCAAGGCTTTCAGAGCCTCAAGACGTCCTAAATACTCTGAGGGAGGGGCGAATTCACCAAGAATCAATTGCGGCCGTTGCTAGCTCCGTGAATTGCGCATCATTTGCAACCGCTATCTGGGCCGTCTCAAGGTCCGTTAAATGTCCATCTGCAATTTTCTGTAGTGGTTTCTGTAGTGCAGTTCACCCGTTGCGGGTGCTTTGAGAATTACACGGTTTCTTTTTGTCTCATTTATGCAGGTTTAGCGGCCACAAAAGGCGCGCAATCCTGTTGTGAATTCGCCCCTGAATGTTTGTTTTCCCTGAGGAGACTTTACTCAGCCGCCACAATCAAACTCAAACAGGGGAAAGGAAACAAGTTGAAAGAACAGCCTCTTCTTTTTGTTTAGGCTTGTTAAGAAATGCCTCTGTTGACGAGTTTGACCCATTTCACTTCACAGATTTAGAGCTTTTATGAGTCTGCTAGTGTGGAAAACTACATGTTCTGCTCAAATAATTCCCCCAGTTGTTGTTCAGAGGTCTGTCATGCGCCACTGGCTTTAACGTCCTTTCCTGGGGCGAGTTTAGAGAGGTGAGAGGCTCACAGGAATGTCTGTTATTCTTAGCAATTTAGGTAACCTCTGGGGGTGAAATGATTCTTCCTGCTCACCTCCTCAATGCAGACTGAAGAGCAAATCATAGGCTGCCCATAATTTTGTCATCTTCTCAGTGCTTCCATTTCTTGTCATTTGCTTTGAAGTTGAAGTGAGGTGGTAGTTTGTAAGATCCATGGGTGTTCTGGTCTCGTTCTGTGTTGTTTATGTAGTGCAGTTGTCAGAGAACACCTTTCAATCCTTCCTTGTCTTTTCTGTCATTTCAGCTACAGTTGTCATAGCTGCTCATGCTAACTACACAGTTCTTATTGGGTTTATTTTACACACAGGACATGTTAAAAATGTTTTATGATTATTGATGTTTTTAGGGCACTATTGGCCAACAACTGTAGCTAGCAGTAAGTTAAAAGTGGCACAGCTTTTTTTACAGACATAATTGCATACAGCAGTGGTGGTTTGATTTAAGTTTTTTTTCTTGTCAGTATCATTTATTTGTTGTCGTTAGAACTGATTTAAAACTTTAAATCACTGAGATGAGTTTTACTAAACCAGGGTTTCATTTACTTTGCTGGTTTTATGTTTAAATCATTTTTTAACCAATTTAAGTCAAGTTCAACAGAGCTATGACTAACCTAAGTTTGACAAAATACTCTCACTTACTAGTTTTCTCTGGAGCTTTCAACAGCATCTCACAGTCTTCATCAATAGATGAAGGTACAATTTACGATCTCGCCCCATCTATAACGTGGCCAAAGTTACATACTTCAGTCAAAGCCATGAAAATCTGAGCAAACACTCCGCAAACATCCACCGATGAAGACCATTTGATGGCTGATAGCCCCTGAAAATGCTATTAAGTGGGCCTTGTGTTATGATTGTTTTGTCAAACTACTATTCCCAGGAGCAAGTAAATAAACTTTCACACTCAAGTTTATATGAAGCCTTTTACCTACAGTGTACTGAGAGAAATCTTCTCATTGAAGCCAAGGACGGTCAGACTTTTGCGAGCTGTTACCACGACAGCATGAGTTGCTTTTGTTTTGTCTATCTTTGTCACGTCTGTCCTCTCAGACCCGTCCTGGACAAAACCAAACAGCAGGACTCTGTCAAAGATAAAGACATGACTCATCTGATCATGGCATGAGATTCCGTATTTTTTGTCATTTCCTCTTGATTAAACTGATACATCTGGAACTCAAAATACAAAGTGAGAAGAGGAGATTTTAGGTTGGAAAACATTAATATTTCAGCAAAGGCAAGCATCCAAAAACTTTAAAGTTATCCAAAGCTGGAAAATTAACACAATAATGCTTAGTGTCTGTTTCTGTCTGGAACAACCCATTTTTATGATCTTTTTTTGTTTTTTGAACTTCAACACAGAACAACATCTGCTAAATTTCCACTTTCTGGATAAGAGTTTGACACCATCCTATTTGTCCTTGTTCTCCTCATCTCAGCTCCAGAGTGTTACCCAGGAGGCCACCGGACTTTGCGTAATCCACATCGCAGTGTCGACTTCGACTCCACAGAGATCCAGAACAAGGCCATCCAGGACCTGATCTGTGACCACTCCCTGTTGCCGGGCTGGTACAGATTCAGGATCAACAACAAACCAGCAGAGATGCCGACCACCTGCGTTGAGGTAAGACAGAGTTCATTGTTCACATCATCCTTGTTTGTTCCACTCTCTCTCCTGTACCTCCCGTGTCTCTACTCTGACTATTTGATTGTGAAATCAGTAAAAAAAAAATCTCACATCTCTGCCAAAATAGCACCAAACATCATCTGCCAGTGCACACATCTAGTATCCAGAGGATTGGTTTAATAAGCACCTTCAGCCCAGGTGGAGGGTATAATAACCCCCTGCGCGTAATGACTGTTTCTGTCGACACCCCCCACCCCCGCAGATGAATCGCTGTGGTACACAGGCTCCAGTGTGGCTGTCCCTGAAGGACGCCTCCCTGCCGCGGCCCGGCGAGGTCCGCCAGCTCTCTGCCTGCGCCACCTGGCAGTTCTTCCACGGTAGCGCCAAGGACTGCTGCCTCTTCCGCATCCCCATCATGGTGCGGAACTGCGGCGAGTTCCTGCTGTACCATCTGCAGCCCACACAGGGGTGCATGGGATACTGTGCTAAAGGTGAACATGCTGGATGGGTCAATGCTCCAACAGAATCTGGGCTGAACATGTTAACATGTTTTCAAATGCTCTGTGCTATTAGTTAAGATCAAAGGTTGCACATTATTGTTGTCCTGTAGAACCTCATAACTCCAGTCTTGGTGATTTTAAAGTTTTATCTTAGAGTCGGACCAATGCTGGATTTTTTTAGGCCGATATCTACATTGATATTTTTAAAAAATCGAACGATATAATGGCCAATATTCATTTTTTCACTTAAACACTTCAGATACATACATACATACAACAAATATTTTTGATAATATTGGCTCTAGAATACATGCTCTTCTTTGGGATGAGAATATTAGTCAACCCATATTAAATCTTAAATTAAATTAAATTGGATGAACCCCAATTTCCTGGTGGTTAAAGTGAAAACAAGGTGGTGCCTTTAAAGGGGCCAGTTTGGAGATACAAAACATTCTAGCAGATCAACAATATTTTTACATTACATTTGATTCGGAATAGCTACAGTTGAAAATAGTCAAGATGACGTTCTGGTGTTAATGGAAGAAACAAAATCAAATCAAATTCATAGTTGTGCCATTATAATGAGAAGAAATCCGATCATTCTCATGTTTCAGTTTCTTCAGATGTGGGACCCATACTCTGCCCACCAGGTGAGGTAGAGGTCAACGGCCGATGCAAAGGTGAGCTATTCTCAGAATTTGGATATTTTTGCACTTTCAACATCCAGTGTGCAACATTGAGTCTAAAACATATAACATCATGTAATGATGAGCATGACATTTTTCACTGTACTATGAACGTCTGAAAACTGTAAATCCATCTTTTGGTGAATCCCCTAGCTGGCAGGTTATTTGAATTAACATGCAGAGCAACTTGATAGTTTTATTTTTCAATGTTTTAAAAGCTATTATGATTTAATGCACTGCAGAGAGGGGCTGCAACTAAAATGTCTTTTCACTATGGATTCATCTGTCAGTTATTTTTTGATGAATCATTTGTCTATAAAATGTAAGAAAATACAATGAAATCAGGGTTGTTTTAGATCACTGAGTAGCACTGCTTTACTTCTCTGTCAGCTGCCCTTCCGTCCCTGCCGTCCCGGCCGGCGATCTCCCGGAGCTCATCGGCCACAGCGTCCACCTGAGGTGCTCCTTCATCCCGCCGCCGTGGAGCCAGACACTGGGCTTCCAGGTGGTTTGGGCCAGACACATCGGCCACAGCATGAAGGTTGAGATCAGGCAGGAATCCACACTGAAACCCTTCTCTGTGGTGGAGATGGATGGCGTTCACTTCAGGCTCGGAGAAACGGTAATTCCTGCCAGACCGTGCTGAAAGTTTCGAGGAGCACATGTGGAGGGTTTGACCCCTCGGGCGGGCAACTTAAGCCATGGATCAAGCTGACCTCTTTTTGCCTGGGTTCAGCCTTACAAAGCAAAGGCAGAGAGACAACGTGTGTCATATCCTGTTAAGAGAAGGCAAGAGGAGGGTGGGGAAGTTAAATCAGTTGCAGGTTGGAAAAGCCGCACTCCACATGCTTCCCATTTAAACCTCTCCATTCAAATCTTCACAGTGATTTCTAGGGAAGTTATGTTTACATGGACAGATTCACACATATACAATAAAGCTGTTTCTTTACACAGTTTTCTTGACAACTCAGCACTTACACACTGTTTTCTTTTAAGCTTAATTGCTCAGATTTTGGGTATAATGTTAACGTGTCCTGCTTTAAACCTGCCTCCTGACAGTAAATTGCATCCACCAATCTCCTTGTTTGACGTGCAGGGCTACCTACAGTTACCCATAACGTCCTTGTGTGCGTAGATCCGTAATGTTTACGTTTATCTTCACAAAAGTACTTTACATCTGTTTTGTCCTAATTTTAGGACAAATTAGCTATTTGAGCTTTAACCTCCTGTGGTTTTTGCCTTGTGTCTTACCCTGTCTTCCCTTACTGGCAGCTGTTTTGCAATTTGATTATTTGAAGCAGTGTCGAAGGCAAAGAGAGAAACCCGTGTGACTATTCAGCCTATTGAATTAATGATTTCACCCATTTAGGGCAGTTTCTCTATATTTTTTGTCTGCCTCTGCTTCTTCCTCAAGGAAATGACCCACAGGCTGACATTGCCAGTGCAAAGCAATGAAAGGGAAGAGCAGATTCATAGTGGCATGAAAATAGGCTAGTTTGTTGTATTTGTGTTTCCATAATGTTTTTTGGATAATGAATACAGACCTCAGAGTAGTTATTCCTTCTCAGCCGCCACGTGTATGTGCATGTTGGTGGACAGATGGCATCAGCTGTATTCCTTTACCAGAAGAAATTAGGTCATACAAAGCATTTGATCAGTCAGCCTTTGTCTTTGCAAGTTTGGCTTCGTATGTCAAGACCATTAGCCATTTTTTCGACCCAGGATCTGAGAGCTAGGAGAGGAACTGCATCTTACATTCAGCTGCGTTTGTCTATTTGGATTGGACCAGAACACATGCTCACACTGTTGAAAATCAATATACGACAGTCTTGTGCTGCTGACCAGTAATCAGAAGAACTGAAGGCGTTTGGCAAAGTTTCATTGGAGACTTTTCGTTGCTTTCTTACAGCTGAAGTACAGCTGAAACTCGAAACATTGATTACCTTTCTGCATTGGGAGTAATAATTGTTATAATTAAACTTATTTTTTCCAGCACGTCGACAGTCTGCTGCCTTATTTTCGCATAGCCTAGAACCCAGAGGCTGCTGATGGCTCTCATTTCCTGGAGAAATTATTTGATGCCAGGAAACATTAAGTTATTAGATTTTTAACATGATGCTATTAGAAACTGAGGTGATGTCACTCTGACTATTCACCCTCATACAGCTGTGGACCATTGTGCTGCCATATTTGGTCACCAGGGTTGTATTAGTTGTGTCTGGAACGTGTTGCAGAGGGCTGTCTTTAACACATGTTGATGTAACAGCTGAGTTGGGTCAAAGGTCATCTTTAAATGTTAGTACTCTTAGAACCATGAATCAGAGGAGCGCTGTACTGTGAGCTACATGGGGAAATGTTTTGATAAATCACAAATACTGCGTCAGTCGTACATTGTTAGTCTTTTTCAAGACTAACAAGCACACATTGTAGAAATTTAAGGCACTCTTTCACTTGGAAATGTAATCAAAAACAGGTCATGTGAGGTTCTGTAGAGCTTAAAAGTGATTGAGTTGCACAAATACACAAAATAGGAAAAGCAAACTTGCACAACTTACAAGTAGACTTTTCAGTTGATGTGATATTTAAATGTTAGCTTTTACTTGAAAATCAATGTAGAGTTTAAAAACACAACCAGAGTTGATCTATGTAGGGCAGGTTTGTTTTCTAAGGAATTAAATACCTGATAGAGGGATAAAAACTCTCTTATACCTTTTATCTTTCATACATATGTACATTTATGGATTAAGACAAGCATCAAGTGATGTCAGTGATGTTTTCCTTGCAGTTCTCCTGCAGTGTGTCAACTTTCAGAGCCAACTCCAGCCACAGCAGATCTACTCCAAAAGAAAGTGAGGGTTTCTACGCTGGACTGAAGGTAAACGTTCTTGTGTTATGTTTTAACTCTAATCTACATCAAGATAAGAAGTATTTGAGAGCCATGGTCCCATTATGTTATACTGTAGCAAATGGAGAGCTTGTAGAGCTGAAACCTCCCCAGCTAAACTCACCAAAGGCTCTTTTTCCCCTCTTTCTCTTCAGTTTTCTCCAGACTTGCTCCACATAGCAGAGAACAGTAAGGAGCACGAGGTGGCCGTCCACAGCACAGTGCCCATCCCCTGCTACGGCCCCGACCACGGTCACCAGTGTGGAGTCCCTCTGGCTCTGAGCGTCCACGACCCAGGTCAGACCTGCAGTAAAACAGGAGATAGTGTCTGTGTCGTCACCTTTACTTTAATGAAGCTTACAGTTTGAGTATACTGCAAGTTAATCATCTTCTTAAGTTGTTCATAGACAGAAAATCCTAAGTTTGGCAACGGGATGGAACTGAGTGGGATGAGCCTGCAGCAACCACAACAGTTAACCAAACATACCATTATTTAAGCCTCAATATCCCCTTTAAATTGGACAATTATTTTTAAATTTGTGACCAAAACACAAATAAGAGGAACTGAAATTAACTATTGAGACCCTAACTTCTTATTAATGCAGGATCCTTTAAAAGTAGCCGTTAAGATGCTGTCATCCCTGCTGTCGTCCCTGAAAGATGCAAACGTCGTCAAAAGCATCTCACTCCAGTGGGTAATGAACAGGCTATTTCGAGCTTGTTTTGGGTTCTTCTTCTGTTATGCTCCAACTTGGCCCTGTACATCATCACATCAAAGCCAGCTCTGGAAGACATTATTACAGTTCTGGAGGCAGCTGTGTGCCATCCATTGACACTAACTTACTGCTGTGTTGACATCCACAGATAGTCTCGGACACGAGGCTGCAAATGTGGCGCTGTCCGCCTGCCAGGTGGAGCTCCAGCCTAACGCCTGCAGTGACGGCAGCTGCGGCCGGGCAACTTTTGTTATCACTGCTGTCACTGATTTCACACGAGATGGGAACCGGCCAAGTCTGATCGGTGTTTTGCCAGGACCCAGCGCACCACGACTCTGGAGAAGTTACGTCCCAACATCCCTGAAAGTGAGTTGAAGTGAAACTCCATGGATGCTCAAGGATAAACATACATAAATCTGATGTTTTCTCATTAAAGTGAATACCAAAAGTCTGCATGAAGTGATAGATTGGCCCTTAAGGAGTTTCAATAGGTTTTCCAGGGGTTCATGAAAAAGTTGAAGTCATTCTTGAAGGTGTTCTAGGGATCTTTAAGGGATTTTCATTGGTCATTGAGGGATCCTTGAACAGGTTTTAGTGGGCCATAAGGAGGATCAGTGAGTACTCTAGGAGATTCCCCTCATTCTCGAGGGGCTTCCAGTATTCTTTGATGAAGATGCTGGAAACTTTGAGGAGGTTTCAGAGAAAATTGGAATTTGAGGCATGCAAGTTGCATGGAACTTAAATGCTCAGTGTCCCTTGCAGAGCTTCTTATGGACCTTTTGATAGATGAAAGGGGATTCTGATAGGGAGAAATTAAAGATGCTTTAGGTGTCCTTGAGTAAATACAAGTGGACTTTGCGGAACCAGGGCTCCTTTTGGATGTTTCAAAAGTTATTTGGCTCCATGGATTCTTGATATTAGGGTCCTGTGGTATGCTAACTGCATAGGACATGGTCCTTACAGGGTCTCCTGGACTCCTTGAGGATGCTCAAGGGGTCTTTGAGGACGTTCCAGTGACCCTTGGGGATTCCAGGCGTCCTGTAGAGGTATCCTGAATTTCTACAGGGCACCAGGGTCCAAAAGAAAATGAAGAATAAAGTAACAGCAGTGTGATATAATTATCTAAGTATTATTTTAATTAGAGAGTATTAGAAAGACGGCTCTAATTACAGGTTTCTCTGTCACACTGTTTACAGATACACAGTGCTTTATAAAACTGGAGGGGAGGGTGGGGGTTTAGGGCCAAAAGTGTGCCTGTTTGAGGATTTGACATGATGTCTAAAAAGCGCAGCTCTGTGTAGCCATTAGTTGTATCCACACAAGCTATTATGTTGTAAGACATGATGTCAGCCCTCCAGACATTGTGTCTCAGAGGAGCCTACTACAGAGGCGTTTTCCCATCTGTGTTTAGAGAAAACATCAAAGCCCAAAGTCAGAGGGTCACAGGGTGGAACCCCCTAATCTTTGTTCTCCTGACCTCTGCCCCCAGGTCACAGTCCAGGACGTTCCTACTTCCATCTGCTACTCTCTGACTGACCCACATGTCATTACCCTGGATGGCAGGTAATTTACCACCTAATCGGTTATCAGAAGACGTCAAAATGGTAATTTGAGTTTCAGTTTGGCATGGTAAAACACCAGATTAACTCAGATACTGACATATACGTATGTGCTTCTGTCAATCTACTATGTGCAGACATTATGAAAACCACCAGACTGGCACCTTTGTCCTTTACCGGAGCCTCGTCAGGGAGTTTGAGGTCCACTCTCGCCAGTGGGACTGTGGCAGCCGACACTACGCTGTCGCCTGCAACTGCGGCGTTGCGGCGCGAGAGGGGGACGAGATTGCTGTCTTTGACATGTGCAATGGCCAGCCACAGGAAACCAGGCCACAGCTTACCCTGAAGAACCTAGGTGACAGGGAGGGCAGTCGAGTCAGAGTGCTGGAGTCCCACCAGGGGAAGAAGGTCACCGTAGGTATCCCAACATTTTGACACTGGTGCAGATTTGTTTGGAAAATCATGACATGCTGTTTGCTTCCCAGGAAACATTGTTGGCTAATTTTATTATCGAACCATACCCTGTCAGTTGCATGAAGGATCTTGACTTTCATTACATCCATCATATAAATTTGATCAAGAATGCTTTCAGGTTAAAGATTTTTACTTTTGCTGCATGAGGAGATTATGTTAACTAGTTGCTGGATGTGACTCTCCTCTTGTAGTTGATCTTTCCCTCCGGGGCCTTTGTTAGGGCCGATGTTGGGGATTGGGGGATGAGCCTGTCCGTCCGGGTGCCCAGCGTGGACTACAGCAACACACAAGGCCTCTGTGGCACCTTCGACCGCAATGGCAACAACGACTTCCACGGCTCTGATGGTGGCTCCTATGGCCCCGATGAGCTGCATCGCTTCATAGAGGACTGGAGGTCAGTCCGCAACAGCAATTTAGACAAATACATTTTTTTAATTAGTATGTTTGTTTTACTTTAAATTCATTTGGCTGAAATTTTAGATTCTTTAAAGTCTCCATTGAGCTATTTGTTTCTTTTGTGTGTGTGCTAGAATAGCTCCCGGTGAGAGTTTATTTGACAAGACACCACTTGGGACGACGCAGGAGGTCAGGAGGCCTTTCTGTCAGTGCCAAAAAGGATACAGCACTTCTCATCACGCTAGCAGAGAGATGAGGAACTTGTACAATCCTTCCGCCCACTCCGACTGCATAGCATACGATAATGTGGATTACACATCTGTGTTCCCCTCTATGGACACAACAGTGGAATACATCAAGAGTCCAGAAAGAGAGGAAAGCAACTTGGATATGTCTGCCTTTAACAGTCATCCGAAGAAGAGGCACCTTTGGTTTCACAGCGAGAATAATGAAAACAGTGACGGTGATCTTCAACTGGACAGTGAGTTCAGGGAAGATCTTCTGCTTTCCGTTGACAGACCACGGAGACAGGCATCATTTGAATTCCAGCCTGTCTTCACTGCTCAGAGCCTCAGCCAGGCCGATCTAGAGAACTTTGCCTACTTCTTCCCTGAGGATCACTTGGCAGAAGCCCGACCGGAGTTGCAACCTCAGTGGCCCACGCCAAGCGGCCTGACCTCGGCCAAAGCTCTGGAGGTGTGCCAGATAGCTCTGGCCAACTCCACTGTTGGTACAGTGTGCCGGGGGCTGCTGGGACGCCGCCTGGATGAGGCAGTGGATCTCTGTATTCTGGATCTGCAGCTCAAAGACGACCTGGGCTGGGAGGAGGCATTGCTGCCATACCTGGAGAATGAGTGTGAGAGGAGGCTGTTGGAAAACCGGACCCAGAGAGCCTTGGAGGTGGCTGGTCAACCAGGAGCGTTCAGGGAGGTGGTGACAGCACTGCGCTGCCCCAACTTTTGCAACGGAAATGGAGAGTGTACAGAGTGGGGCTGCCAGTGCTATCAAAGCCACAGCTTTTACGACTGCAGCCTTGCCATCAGTGAGTATCCCGAGACAGTTGTTCCAATGCTTAGTGGGTTTGGCAGGTCAATTATTAAATTTTTTACCTTACCACAGAGTACAACTGTAAAGTCATCATTAGAATACTACATCTATGTTTTCCTTAGGTTGAAGTCAGATTAGAAAGCGCTCTACATTGATTACTATGTTGAGATAATTGGCTAGTAAGCTTGATATCTAAGAATGGTCTGTTATCAGATTATATGAATCTCTATTCTAATTATCTGCTGAAATAACTAATGTTCTCTCTTTTGATTGGCTTGTAATATACTCACGAACAAACAATAATCTCCCCTCCGATAGGCCAGCCAGTAGAGTTAACAGATTTGGAGAACGGTGGACTGTGTGACATCCGAGCTTTCAACTGTCGCAACATTCGAGTCTTTGGCCTAGGCTTCATCGACTCCCCCGACCTCAGCTGCCATGCCACCAGACTGAAGGTGAGGAAAATCGAGGTCAAAGGTCGGGCTGAGAGCCTTCAAGATGAGAGTGTTTTTTTCAAATATTTCCTCTAATTGCGTTGATCTGCTTCTATAGTACATGAATGGAGTTTGGGTTCCAGGGGAAAAACAGAGAACAAAAGCCACCTTCCTCAGTTCGAAGGCTTTAGACTGTGCTGTACCATCTCTGAGCAACACAGCCGTCAATACAGAAGACTTCATGATGGATGACAAACCATACGCACGCTGGGAGATTAAAGTAATGTCTCTGATATTAACCTGCTTTTAAAAAGTCTTTTGTAGTTTGTTGGCTGGTTTTGTCAGAGGCATTTTTCAGTGTCAGCTCCTCTCTTTCCTGTCCCAGGTAACCAATGATGCCTCCCAGTACAGCCAGGCCAAGGTGCTGACAATCTACGATGGCGTTTGCCAGGTCTGCGAGGCATCGCGCTCAGGACTTTGTAAGTTAAAGGTAACTCACATACAAAAAGTGTTTTTCTCCATGTCAAGTTGTTCATCTACTCCACTAACTGAAAAATTACTATTTCACCACTGATTCATCTGATTGATTTAATGTATTTTTCAAGCCCCTTTTCAAGCCCAGTACAAGTACCATGCCACCACTTTGAGTAAACACACCTATTCATGACTGTCAAAAACTGCATTAAAAATCTAAAAATCTGTTACCAATGAGGTTTGTGCTTATTCTGAGACTGCAAGAAAATGAAATAAAGAAACATATTTCTGCTGAAGGCTTGACAGCTGCATGGATAATACTGCACCTTATACTGTATGTGTTTTGGCCGTATTATCGTCATTATCAAGGTTCAAGGTCATAGGTGCTGAATCTAATATTTTACGGAGGGTGCCCGACATAGCTGATCCATAAAATCATAGAAATTTTGGTGGTCCCATCCTAATCAACCAACACTGACTACAAAATATAAGATATAAATACCCCAAAAAATAACATAAAACTATACACATAAATATCAATGAAACAACAAGTCCTTGTACCTTGATGAAGTTAATTTGTTTGTGAATTTCAAAATGACCCATATGAGCGTTTTTGTGTGGTCCCTTTTTACAAGTTTAGGAGACTAAAGGTATTCGGTTGAGGCGAGGAAAAGATCCTCCTCATGGTTACATGAAACCAACAAACTGTTGGTTAGTAAGTCAGACTTTGTATGACCTTCCACCACCACAACTTTTAGGGAGGATAGTCATCAAATGACTGCAACAGGTCACTTGTTAAGAAAACTTGGACTCTCTAGTGTTTGTTTATCTGAGTACGGGAAACAGATTTAGGAGACAGATGTGATTCAGTGGGTGTTTAGTGGAAAAGTGTGGTGAAGCGTTTTATATGCTCTGTTAGGGCTGCTGAATCTACGCTGTGAACAACTTGTAGCAGGTTGAATGACTAAACCAGAGACAGTGTGATTTCCCATCCTCCCAACAGCTGGCTATTTAAAAACCACACATTAATAAAAATATAAAAAAAAGGTACAGAGGAGGCCTGTTGTTACTGGAACTGCTTTTTATGGGAATGGATACAGGACAACAACCTGGAGTGAACACATGCGCACTCACAGGATTGCAGATAGACACCAAGAGATTTGCATGTGCTTGCCAAAACTGAACTAAATTGAATTAACTTAAGCAGAGATGGAGCAGATGATGTGTATTTAGAGCCAATTTCCTGTTACTTACCTGGCATCTCCAGAGAAGACCACAAAAGGAAAACAAACAGCTTGAAAAGATATGTTTTATAATGTTGTAATTTGTGGAAGCTGCCTCAACATGTCAACATTTTAAAACAACACTGTAAATATGAGTACACAAACAAACCTTTTCCATTTGTACTCTCTCGCTGGTTGCCAGGAGAGGACATGTAACATCGACGGGATGTGTTTCACAGCGGGAGACTCCAATCCCAGCAGCCCTTGCCTCCTCTGTGACCCGGACGCCTCCAAATTCACCTGGTCCGTGAACCAAGGTACAAACAACTTATTGCTTATCTCATCTTATGAAAAGAGAACAACCTTTTATTTCAATACACAACCATCATCAAGATTACCAGAGATAATCTGCCTGGTTGAGTCCACTCGGTCAACATTTGAGTTATACATATTTCCATAATAATATCATTTAAAAAAAGAGATTTTAAAATAAATAAGTACAAACTTGCTTTACACTATATTTGGACAGGGGTGTCCTGTACCCCTTTTGCTTACTTTTAGTGTGGAGCTATTTTTCATGGTTTGGGCTAGGCCCCTTAGTTTCAATGAAGGGAAATCTTAATGCTCCAGCATACAGTGATATTTTAGACAATAGTGCAAAACGTTTGTTTGGGGCCCTTTCTTGTTTCAGCATGACAACGCCCCCGTGCACAAAGTGGTGTGGAAGAACTTGACTGTCCTGCACAGAGCCCTTACCCTAACCCACTAATGATGAATAACAGGGAAAACAGTATTTATCTTACTTAGTATTAGTGCAGCGGCAGTCATGGTAGTCTGTCATTGTGGTAGCCATCCAACTGTGGTCCTGTTTGTCCCATTAGCAGATCAAAGGAGCGGAGGTTTAAGTCTCCCAGCAAGTCCTGACCTGTCGCTTAACCACTCAGAGAGAGAGGGGAAGGGACAAGAGGGGGTAAATCACATGGTTGGTTGTCACAGCTACCTAGACTGACAATCATCCTTACTTACACTCAACTCAATTGAACCCACAAGTCAATTGTGATAGTGAGGCTGTGATAGCTGTGCACTGCAATAAATGACCAACAAATGGCCTGAATTTTCTTAGGAGAGTAATTCTAATAAATTATAAGGCAGATCAAAGCAATTGTATCATGAAAATAATCAAATTCTTTAACAAGAACAATTTATGTTGGATTCAAGTGGAATTATCTCACTACATTGCTAAACTTTTTGCTTATTTCTAGAGAGTTAGGTTAGGAATTCAGTAATAGTATTAATCCTATTAATCAGCGAGCGTTCTCTTGTCGGTTTCTAAACATATGACCATCATGCTGAGTAGGTGTTTCCTGGGATTATCATCACTTTCTTTCTATTAAACATCTGTGGGGAAAGTGTGATCTCAGTAGTGGTTGCTACATGATCTTGTTGAGAGCTCCACTTGGAAAGAAAAGCTTGAAACTTCTCCAGCCATGGACATGTGTGTTTACAATGATTCTTACAGGAACAGCCTGGAGGAATGTTTTTGCCAAACCAAGCTCACTTGTAAAGAGTTTATTTCAGGACAGGAAGTAGCATCAAAACACAAAGACTTGTAGTTGTAGATGTAATAGTAAATAAGAAGGTGGGAGTAACTATGACAAAAGAGCTAATGGTGTTGTTGTTGGTTAGTTGCAAATGCCTGCAAAGCTCGTGGTATTTGTACACAGAGACCCGACTCATAGCTACTTTGGAATATAACTGCATTTAAATTGTATCAGAAATATATTTCAACACTCCGCTTTAGTTTGTTTCTGACGTTTTTCGTCCTATGTTTTCAGTCAACGAGCCGCCGGCCTTCCACCAACCTCAAAGCGACCTGCGGACATTTGCCGGGGAGAACTTCGTCTTCCAGTTCGCGGCATCAGACCCCGAGGGCTCGGCACTCCTCTTCCAGCTGGAGGAGGGGCCAAAGGGGGCTGTCCTCTCCCCCGCTGGCCTCCTTATCTGGAGGGTTCCTGAGGAGGAGGGACGTCAATCGAGCCACTCCTTACGCGTCACGCTGTCAGACGAGTGCAACGCCCAGAGCACCTTCATCGTGGAGGTAGAGTTGGAGAAGGAGAGGAGAGAGCAGAGAATAAACTGAAAATAGAGTAAGGGAGAAGAGAGAAGACAAAAACAGGATATGCCTCAACAGTGTCTCTCTTTTCTATATGTAATACAGATTGATGTGGTGCCGTGTGGGTGTCAGAATGGAGGTACATGTGTGACGGACGTCAATTTCCCTGCTGGCAGTGGGAAGTATCTGTGTGTATGTCCTGAGGATAAGCAGGGTGACCTCTGCAACGAGGATGTAGATGAATGTTTGTCAGCCCCATGCACAGTCGGCAAGTGCATAAACACAGCCAGTGGCTACAGATGCGAGTGTCCTAAAGGGCTGAGAGGTAAGAATTCAATGAAAGTCCTTTAAGTCTATCTGCACCCTAATTCACAAAAATAGATCCCTTGATTTTTAAAACTCACAAAAAGCAGGTTCTGTTTACTTCTGTCGGCCCCCTCTGGCATCACATGTTTGCAGGTGTAGAAGATCAATAACAGTTATGGTTTGCAGAAACAATTTGTGTGTGTGTGTGTGTGTGTGTGTGTGTGTGTGTGTCTGTTTTTGGCAGGTGTAACATGCTTGGAAGATATCAATGAGTGTGAAAGGAAGCCTTGTTTCCCAGGAGTCCAGTGCTTCAACAGCTTTGGCTCCTATGGCTGTGGCCCATGCCCCAAAGGCATGCTGGGAAATGGAACGACTTGTACAGGTAAGCACGAGCTTACTGTGCATGTTTAAGGTGCTATGCCATTCTTATGTGGCATGGTAATTATTACATTTTTATCAGGACAACTGCTAAGACAATTCTGTTAAGATGATATTTACCATAAGTTGCTGTGGAGAAAGGTACCAGTTAAATACCTGAAAAGCATGGATTTTAAAAAAAAGTTTTTGGCAAATCTGGTGTCCAGTCCTGAGATCTGTTGGCCAAAGACCATAAAATGAAGTCTGATCATTACATCATGTGAATAGAATGAGAACATTTTACTCTCTCCAGGTTTCTGGGATGATAAAAAAAAATGAACAGGCTGGTAACATTACGCTGTAAAAAATGTCCGTCTGAACAAATAATTTCACTTCATATTCCGTCTTAAAATTGTTTTATTAAAAATAAGTGAGATATTTTACTGCAAGTCAATTTTCAAGAGTTTTACAGGACCACAGGACATTATTCTTAAATTGCAATATGTTAATTATTTAAAACTATTCATAATTTATTTATTTACTTTATTATAATTTAAGAGGGCTAATGTGTAAAAAGAAAAAGAAAAAAAAGAAGCCAGGTTGTTTTTTTCTTCTTTTTTTATAATGATGAAATAACGTCTCATGGAACTTCTTACAGTGCATACACACTGTACACATATGAGACCCCCTATACATGGTGACATGGCTTGTACCCCCAAACCTGGATCTCATTAACAGGCATAAATTGTGCAGTGATTGTGAGTTCTAAGGTCTCACAAAAATCTATATATTCATTTCCCAACACTTATTTATCGTATACGATCATCTCTTGGAAGCTATGATGTTGGTTCCAACATTCTTTGTGATTATTTGCACGCAACCCCAAAAATTTGAAGATTGTTCTGCTGTTGTACTAAGTAAATCACTTTGGAGCATCAGCTAACTGCCCAGAATGTGAAGGTGAATTTGTTCATCACAGCCATGCGTCTCTGAGGAACACTCAGCAGGGATGCAGTACTTGTGTTGAATGGAAACCAGATGGCTGATGGCAGCTGATACCGACGCCCTCCCCTCCATGTGCTTACTTTGCATTGCAGCGACCGCTAACTGGAGTAAATGCTTTGAAAACATTGCCACTGTGGGAGAAAAACTAAAGAAGGTTTTTTTTCCCCCCCTGCTTCCAGCTAAGCTTAATCGCCTCAATCGTTTTTGTGTACATGCACGTGTACGGATGTCAATTTACACAGTACTAAAATGTCTGAGATTCATAGAGCTGGGAGCTCCTGCTGTTGCATGCCTGCAGCTGCTTCACAGTGAACACCTCCCAGCAGCAAGGAATTTGTAGGAAAGCAAGAATGAAAGGTGCAAGGCTGCATATCTTATAGACTTTTCTCAACCGGGGCTCATTTGTAGCTTAAAGTGGGCTTTATTTGTATTTGGACAAACTGCATGTCAGTCAATGGTTAGTAAGAAACTTCTCTCGGTTGCAGACACTTTGTTTAGGCTAAAGTGGGTGTTTTGTTACTTTCTGCAAACTTTTCACAGCTAACCGCTAATCAGTTCGTCTTTTCTACATTCAGTTATTCTACATTCATTCTACCAGTGAACACAGTATCGTGCTTATTTGAGGTGGCCAGGTTCATTGCTAGCTGTGGTGACAGGTTGACAGAGAGAATAAAGTTTGTGATTGGCTGCTGTCACAACAGTGCACTAAAGTCCAAAAGGTGATGTTGATCATCTTCGCATTTATCAAATCATAGGCAACAAATGAACTGAACTTGTTTCTACAGCAAGAAAAACCTGAAAATGTTGACTCATTTTAGAAAAATCATTTTGTGTTGAGCAGCTTGGTGTCACAAGTGTATTTAAAGTTTTTTAATACATGGCTTTAAAGCAAACATGGGCTGAATAACATTTGCAAATTATCCTTAGTGTTTGCTTTTACACTGGGACTATCTAGATGTCAACTGAGTTGTGGCTTTCTTGCAATTGCATTGTTATCCTTTGAGAAGAACCCCAAAACCTGGCGTCTAACCAGGGTGTAGGTTTCAAGACATTATCGTCCCTAATGGAAAAGTTGGCTCACAGCAAAGCACACAGTATAAATTACTGTCAGTAATGTATTATATGTCATTTTTATGGAACTTTGCATAAGTAGACTTGTCAGGACAGATCCTTGGATTTCTTCATCCCCTTTGTTTAACTGCTTACTCTTCAGCCCTATGATCTTCTCGAACAAAGGGTCTTTGGTTTGACTTATTTGACCTCCTTGTTCAGTTCAGTGCAAAAGATACACAACTTTGTGTGTGTCAGGAGCTGCACTAGGGGGGTCACACCGTGAAGTTCCTAAATCTTAAATGTCTCGGATGCAAAACGAGCTGTGGCGAAGGTTTTTCTTTGACTCTTTTGCTCTTTTTTCTGCCGTCCCCTGTTGAGATCAGGGCTGCATTCAAAAGCACACAAGTAAGGTCTAAATAAATTCTAATTTAAGACCAGGGAGGGATGAAGACAACTTGATTTATTTCCAGTAAAGCCCTAAATCACAAGCAAATATCTCAAACTGAATACAGCAAAAAGACAGCAACAGAAAGATAAGAAAACGCTAACTACATTCAATAAATCCAAGACCAAGGTAAGAACAGATTAGAGCAAACCATGTGCTAATCAAGACAATTAGAACTACATGGTAATACATAGCACATCTCTCCAAAACTACAAATACTAGGGTAAGTAGTTTCCTAAGGATCAGAAGAAAGAAACTCTATTCTAAAAACTAATCAATTGATATTTGACGAATCGACCAAGCGGATGTAATTTCAGCTTTGAATAAGTTTAAATAGATGAGAAAAGTCGAGTCACAAGAGTCAAGTTGTGGGAGAAGCGTTTGAAACAGGACTCATAAGTTCCATGATGATGTAATCTGCCTCTGTTGCATTAGATTTATGCAAACAATGTTGGCCGTGCTAATGCAAGATAAATCAGAGTCAGGTCTGTCTGACTCGCTGCCATGTCTGCAGTCTGTCCATCACTGAGTGTTTCCTGCTACGCTCGTGGCTTGTAAATGTGTTGACAGGCTGTGGGAGGTAATCAGGCCTCGTTGAGATCGTTACACAAACTCATTCCAAAGTCTCACGCTGGGCGTCTGTTTTATTAAAAACAGCCTTTTGACCCTTCCGGGCATTTTTTAACAAGTACAGTACCATCATACAGACTGTAATCTGTTTGTTCCATCTACAGTATATTTTTCAATTCTTCACTTCTTTGCTATTGGTTCATTGCAATGTGGGTGATCTAGAAATTAAATAGGAAGTCATTCCAGATAAGAGCTTCAGATAAAGGCGTTATGTGGCAATTGAAAATATAATCTTTCTTTCTTCATACATCAGTTGTCAGGCCAGTCCCCATCTCTCCCACATCTGCTCCTCGTACAACTGTCTACAAGATACCAGATGTTCTGCTGCAACCACCCAAAATAAAGACAGACACTTTCCGGAAGACCTCAAGTAGTAGCTCCCCGCAGACGAGGGCTGAGGCGGGAAAGATAATTCCAAGGGTTGCCCCAAACCGATCACAAACTAAGACCACCACTTGGAGACGGATTCCAGGAACAAGCCAGAACCCAGCGCTCACTCAGGCAGAAACTAACGAGAGCATCGCAGCAATCACACCAGTCGAGTCCCAAACAAAGACTCATGCTTTGAGAAAAACTCAAGGACTTAACCTTAACCCATCCACGACCAACACTGACACGTTCAAGAACGTCTCAGGAATTACGCCAGACCAAGTCAAGCCTGATCAGCCCCAAATCAGCAGCACTATTGCCAAGACATCCACTGTAGCCAAACCATCAGGAAGTGGCAGACCAGCTTCAGGTAAGCCCAATGTTTCCAACAATCTCTACCAACTGTATTTCTTTACACAGAGCATTTTACTGGGTTGTATTGCACTCTATTGAGTCCATTTAATTGCTTTTTTAGAGGAAAATATGAGAACAAGGATCAGTAAAGTGCAAAGAGAAAATTGTATTTGGAAGCTCCATGATATGATAATTTATAGAGCTTTGGTGCATGGGCATACTTAAACTTCTACTACCTAAAACATCTTACTGTGCGAAGACAGACTTGTGGACTTTCATCTTGTAAAATAAAAACACCAAGAATGATGAGAAGACGATTCAGCTCATGTAGAGCACTGACCACAGCTTGTGTCTCTCAGGATCTGCTCAGTCTCTGGCTGTGAATGTGTCGGCTACGTGTGCCAGCAGGCCCTGCTTCCCCGGGGTTCAATGCATCAACCGCAGGCCGCCACATGTCGGCTATGTCTGCGGCCGCTGCCCGCCCGGCCTTTATGGCAACGGACGCATCTGCATGAAGAACGCCAAGGCAGGTAAGGGATTTTTTTTTTTGCATTTGATTTTGCAGTTTTGTAGCCAATGGACCTGCAGCTCTGATACCTAGTTGCTTTTCGATTTAAAGCTCTTCTAAAGCTGAAACGTACTGATGATATATTGAAGATTTATCTGGCAAAGGGACATCTCCATTGACATATGAAGAAAAATAAAAGAATGCACGTGTGAATATCAATAAACATGACTAAATGCAGCATTTTTTAAAACCATTTCTTCCTCTTGTTCTTGGTTTCTTAACCTAAAGACACTTTTCTGTGTTGTTCAGGGATAAAAATATCCTGAATTTGATGAAAACATCAGTCACTAATGTGAAATCTCTCCAAACATTGTGGGCTACTTTAAAGATCTTTTCATTTGTTCTTGTGATGTTCTGGTTTCCCTGATGCTGTTTTGTGTGTTTTTCTTGGTTGGAAGGAATGCTATTTACTGCAGCAGATAAATCAATTTAAGTGGTTAGAGACTGCCTGGATGTAATAACCACCAGTCAGCGTCCGGCCGCAAAGTTTCGACAGAAGATTGTTTGATGTTATTTTCTCATGAGGGGAGCAGGAAGTCCTAACAACTCACTGTGGATCGTGTTTGTCTGGAAAGTCACAAGGTGGAACGAAGTGTTTATGCAGATGAGTCAGTCTCAAACAAGACATGAATCGCTTAAATCAGTTTGCAGTGCTGTTCTGAAGAGTTCTACTGAAATCAGTGCCTGTGAAAAAATTCTCTTACCATTTTATTTGTCCAAGGACTGATTGCACTCTTTTTCAGCAACATGCCATTATTTAAACAGATTTCCCATCTCTTCTGCTTTAGACTTTCATGATTTATTTTCCAAGCGTTTGCTATTATTACAATTGACTGTGTTTGAGATTTTTTTCACCATAGAGTTCAATGTACCTCTACTCTAACTGACCCTTCACCAAGCCCCGCCTCCTTAGTTACTGTTGCTACACCTGTCAAGCTGTCTGTTCTTGCACAGCACACATGCAGTTCACAATGATAACTGTGCCAGATTTACTACTCAAAATGTTTAGTCATTTTTTAAACAATTTCAGGTATCTCATTTCTAACTGGCAACCGGTGATTTGACAGCTGAAATGACATGTGTCGCTAGCAGATTTTATCAGCTGTGGCTAGCTAGCTAATTAAGCTAATGTTAGCTCCATGAGTTGGTTGAAAACACTGCCTTTGGCTGACCTTTTAATGTTTCCAGTGGACTTGTATTAAAAGTGAGAATCTTGGGGTTTAAAAAATTCACTTCATGCTAAAAGATTAAGACTAAAAATACATGTCCCTGGCAAAAAGTCAGCACCCTCACTAGTTGATTCAACAGACATGGAAATGAGGAAATAGCATTGTTCTTGTATTGCAGTGTAGGGATAGTTAGTCTGAGTATTAGAAGTATGATAAGGAAAAATTTAAGATCATTCTCACATAACTCTGTTTTGCTGCTTATCTTACATACTCATCGAGCAAGATGGAGGTTAGGTTTATGCTTTACTGTTCATATTTTCAAACAGTATGTTTCCCTTTTAATGTTGCAAGAAAAAAGGCTTTTAGGATGGAGGAACAGAGTGTTTGGCAAACGTAGCGCTATCTCAGATAATGAGTTTGGCTGGGGTTGCTTTAGTGTAAACTTTCCCAAATCCAATAAAGAGCAGGACAGAGCAAATAACGTTTCCCTACACTAGAGTACAAAATGTTCCTTAGCCTTAGTAGTAGCCTTAGTGGTTTACTACTGTGGGTAGTAAGTTATCCAGATATGCTAACATTTGCAGTTCACATTAGAGCAGATAAATAAACTGTTTAATCCAATCCTTACACTTTTGCTGTTGTGGGTTTGATTTTAGAAATGATAAAAAGGACAAACTCTTTTCAAACCCAGCATTGCTCTTACTACAGCCCCAGTCACACCGCTGTAGCACCTGGAGAAATCCAAAGCTTGACAGGCCTGCTTTGGCTAGTTACGGTTGCTAAACTATGACTGGACCATAACTGTTTGGGGGAATGGGTCAATTTGTCTAAGGCACTGATGTCACCTCCTGTCTTTCGTCAGCATCCAATCACCTTCCTCAGCAGACGGTAGGAAAGACCAGCCGTTCCCCTCACGGAAGCAGCAGCAAAGTCTCCCAGCTCCACGTGCCCAACCTGCCCGCCAGGCACGGTATCAAACACCTGTCCTTGTCTGTCACCAGAGCAAACCGAGATAATGCACAACGCCAGGTTCCCCCTTCAGGGAGGGGAGGCGGGACGGGGAGGAGAGAGGCGGTCACTGTTGCTGCAAGAGATGTTCCCAGAACATCAATCAGCTCCCTCCATGTCACTCACATCACCCGCCAGAGGGCCAACCTCAGATCTGATGCCAGGACATATGCCAGATCTAGCATGACTATCTCCAGGGATTTTACGGTTCCCCATGTCACGGTCTCCAAGGTGAGTTGGCTATTTCTGTACTGGGCGTCGTCTTGATGAAGGAAAATGTGTAGGTGACATGAACGTCCAATCACCTTCCTTTCTTTGTTCTATGATTATCTCCCAGCAGTCTGAAGGAGCACTGACTGGTGCCATACCTTCCAAGGTAACACTGTCCGCTCCACACCTATCCACTGAGTCTGGCAAAGTGATGCAGTCCAAACAGACAACCCAGCCCCAGCTCAAACACCTGGCGTCCACCCAGGCCAAACCCTGGACCCCTGCAAGACCCGCTCTCCCACTTACAGCGGCCCTAACTGCTCTGTCCTACTCGCTGTCTGAGTCAGAGTTCTCTGCAGACGGAGATGAGGCTGAGCCTGGATCTGAAGGCCCAGAGATGCAACACATGGTCCCGGCAGTGACCTTCACAACGCCGGGCAAGGAGGTCTACAGCTCCCCGCTACAAAGAGCTACCTCCATCCAGCCAGGGGTTAGGAGTGGTACGACAGCCATCAAACATGTGACGACCTGCACCGACCGGCCGTGTTTTCCCGGAGTCCTGTGTGAATCAGCCGTGGATGGGGGTTTCCGCTGTGGGAGGTGTCCTGTAGGATACACTGGAGATGGACGAGCCTGTCGAGGTAAGGCTCCACATCTTCAATACTCAATTAATGATAATAAGAATTGTCACCTGTGGCAAATGTCTTATCCTGAAGTAACTGTAAATTGAACAAGCACCTTAAGTCACTGAGAAATTAATGTAACTCAATCCCTCAAATGCATCTTAAAAGCAATAAGCCCTTAAATGTCCCATTGTCTCCTATTTGAATTAACGATAAGCAAATGACGAGCAATTAAATGATTAATGGTTTGCAAATGATCACCCGGATGTTTGTGTCATGTTCATAAGCCAGACACAGAAATTAAACAGCTGTACACAGGTTTAACGTGCCACCCTGTCTGTTTTTCAAGCTGTTTGCAGGCATACGTGTGGTAGGAACATGGAGTGTGCTGCACCCAACACATGCCGCTGCAAACCAGGCTACACTGGATTCGACTGTCAGACAGGTAAACAAATAAATGGCTTATTTAAACTATTTCAGCTTTTATTTCTCTATGTATTTATTTATATATTATTATTTATATTTATTTAGTTAGTATTTACATAATATATTTTTTTGTTTTCCCTTGTTATTGTTTGTTAACCCATATTTTCTTAGCAATCTGTGAGCCGGACTGTATGCACGGGGGTGTTTGCATTGCTCCGGGTGTGTGTCACTGTCTCAGAGGTTTTCATGGAGAAACCTGTCAGGAAGGTAAAGCTTCCCTCCTTTTCCCAGTTATTCCAGTCACAGATGTCTTTAGCACACTGGTTTTTACCATCAGTAAAGTACATCGATAAACATCTATGCATCTTCCCATGGTATTACAAATAAATATAAGGAAGAAGTTCTTTTCTAAAAGTAGTATTGTATTAAATAAAGATTATAAACCGTCACTTTCCCAAAAAGGTAGAGGTATTCAATAATTCTGATGGCTGATAAATTAACTGTTATAAATGATATAACTAAGTGAAATGCATCTCTGCAGCTCTATGCAGGTTACCGTGTGAAAATGGAGGCACCTGTGTGGGACTGCAGACTTGTTCCTGCCCTTATGGATTTGTTGGACCTCGATGTGAGACCAGTGAGTTCACGGTTACTGAGATTTCCCGTTTTTCCATATCTACTTCATTTTCTGAATCCCATTTGCTTTTAAAAGCAGATTGCTCATATTATCATGATTGTGATGAATATTGTTTTTTGTGGATCGTAGTGGTGTGTAGCCGTCACTGCCACAATGGAGGCCAGTGTGTGTCTCCAGACGAGTGCATGTGTCTGCCAGGCTGGACCGGACCGTCCTGTGAGACTGGTGAGTATGTTTTGGTTTTGGGGTGTGTGTGTGTGTGTGTGTGTGTGTGTGTGTGTGTGTGTGCGCTAACCTCTCAATGCTGATGCTCTTGCCTCTCTCTCCAGCTCTCTGCTCTCCCGTGTGTCTGAACGGAGGTTCGTGTGTTCGGCCGAACATTTGCGAGTGTCCTCACGGTTTCTACGGTGCACAGTGTCAGAATGGTAAATCTACAACTTCAGCCACCGATCAATCAATAAGTCAGTCAGTAATTCAAGCATTCATTGAGTTATTCTTAAGTCAGGGACATATTACAAAGGCTGAATTTAAAATTTCCCATTGGTTTTTATTATTATCTTTATTCA